>NC_092199.1:19050305-19267659 GCF_043641665.1 Enoplosus armatus
GGAGACTGGTGCGACGGCAAGCCATTGGGGCCAAATGTAATAAGCAGTTTGCGCAGTCATCTCGCGAAACCACACGGTTCAGTTGTGGTCTCGCGAGACTATGTGTGCAGCTTCCTTTATTAATGAACATTTCAAGTGTATCAACATGATAATGTATCGTTATTATTTTGATTGAGTAGGACCTATATGAAATTATGATTATTTTGTTATGGATTTTGTTTTCGTAAATCATCCCCCATCAATCATGCATCTTTCCAAGTTTGCTCCCCCATTTTAAAACATAACCAAGCTCCCATGGACACACAAGTCAAGGTTTTTTCTTCAACATCCTGAGTCTGAGTACTGTTTTACAGATACTGCATCACTTTTATCTATGTAACAAATTATAACAAATTATATTTCTAATTATTTGAAATTATAACGACAATTCTCCTTTATATTATAAACATGAAATAAAATCAGTATCACACCTATTTTTAACTGCTGTCGGTCAGATGTGTCTGTGTTAATATTACTGCTTCAGCAAATTCCTTTATTTTTCTGAAAGTGTGTTTTTATTTTCATCTGCTTATACTGATAACAGAATTGTTGGCGACTGTAAAACCGTCTTTGTCTGCCAGGTAAATGTCATATTCACAAATCACAGTGCAAGCAATCTACACAATCTCTGTAAAAAAGAATATTTCTGCACATTTGACGTTTTTGTCAACTTTTTATTATTTTTATTCTAATCAATTTAATCCATTTTTTTTCGTGAGGGTTCTGCAAAACATTTTGATTTTTCATCTCTTTGCATACGGAGGATGAATGATGAATCTGCGCTGGGACCTGAAAAGAGTGAATTTCAGTGAATTTGAAGTTGCATTCTGGACCATAATAACTATCATTTATATTGTCGTGAATTGTTGGACTGGATTTCTTATATATTATCACTAGTAAAGCAGTTTTAGGTTTGATTCCTCCTCACACTACCACTATAGCTTTTGCAGTACTTTTAACAGCCACATCCAAACGTGGATCTACGGATCATGGTTCAAAAACTAAAAAGAAATATTTAAAAAAACTAAATAGACACAAAAAACACAAGTATCTTTGGATCATTTGAATCCATGTATGCTGGGAAGCATGCTATTAACCCTCTGAACAACTTTTTATGAGCTGAGTGAGTTATCAGTCGGACATATGGTCAACACATCGCAACACTTTTAACTTTTTAACTTCACAAGTTTGAGGCGATAAACTATCAAGACTCTTTTGTTGACGCAAGAGGCCGGCCTGGTTTGTTTGCTGTGAAGGAGATTCTCCAAAGTCCAGACGAAACTGCATTTGGAGAGCATCTGGCTTTTGTGTAGTGACACATTTCCAACTCCAGAGCCATTTTTACTGTAACTGTGTCGTGTGGATTTCGCCACTGGCCCCGCCCCTTTAGGAGACTAGCGGGCAGGTCCTGAGCCTATTCACTCCGATGGGTGAAGTGAACGTGAGCACAGATTAAGACCAATTCTTTCGTACCGTAGTCACCGGGAGGCGACCACGCCCTCTTCGGAGACAGGAAGTGTGTACCATTTCATACCGATGGCGCGGCTTGTGATGAGTCGTCCTCCGTTATAGAGCATCTTTTGGTATTTCCAAAAAAAGCATGATTTTTTCATTTCATCTGGACTTTAAATGCTGATAAATTACATCTCAAAGCCTGAACACCTTGTAATGCTTCATCACGCCAACATAAATTGGTGTTTTTACAGTGTAGTGAGTTCTCCACCTTTCTGTTTTTAGTTGATCGCCGTGCTCGACATCCAGGCTGTTGTTACATAAAAGCTGCCCACCGCTGCTATCATGATAACTTAATGCCTGTACACATGTACTTTAAGTTCACCGCCGTATATGCGGGCTTGTAGCACTTAAAAAAGGAGCTTCTAAGAGGATTTATGGATTATAATGTGTGGCTCATGGCTTTTATGGCAGTGCTGGTCATAAAGTCACTGGGCATTGCATAACAAAAATGGAAATACCTTTAATGCGGCCCGTGATATTGAGGCCATCAAGAACTGTGTCTCTTACCTAAAGCACTAGTATTCCCACCTCCCTCGCTTTACTCAGCGTAGATGCCTGACTTCCGTACCAGTATGAAAATATTCAAACCAAATCTCTCCCTCTGAGTTGGATACCACTTTGGTTGCATATAGATGTCCTTAAGTGAAATATACAGCACCACACACACACACACACACACACACACACACACACACACACGCACACACACTCAAAAGATGGGGGGAAAAAACTCGAACAAGATGTTTCATTGATGTCTGCAGTCATTCAGTGCAAAAATTAGAGATTTAAAGATACTGTTGGCAACAGTAATAGTGTATCACACACCACCCCCAGGGTTTCATGAAATACATCATATTCAGTACATTTTGTGTTTGCCAAGGAGATCCCATAATCTTTCGCCTCTCCTCTCCTCTCCTCTCTTCCTTTTCCTTCCTTATCCCGTGTTTCATCATTTCCATTCCTCTCCTATTGTTCCCTCTGTTCTCGTTTCCTCTCCTCTCCTCTCTTCATTTCCTTCTCTCTCTTGTGTTTCCTCATTTCCTTCTCTCTCTTGTGTTTCCTCATTTCCATTCCTCTCCTATTGTTCCCTCTGTTCTCGTTTCCTCTCCTCTCCTCTCTTCATTTCCTTCTCTCTCTTGTGTTTCCTCGTTTCCATTCCTCTCCTATTGTTCCCTCTGTTCTCGTTTCCTCTCCTCTCCTCTCTTCATTTCCTTCTCTCTCTTGTGTTTCCTCGTTTCCATTCCTCTCCTATTGTTCCCTCTGTTCTCGTTTCCTCTCCTCTCCTCTCTTCATTTCCTTCTCTCTCTTGTGTTTCCTCATTTCCATTCCTCTCCTATTGTTCCCTCTGTTCTCGTTTCCTCTCCTCTCCTCTCTTCATTTCCTTCTCTCTCTTGTGTTTCCTCATTTCCATTCCTCTCCTGTCGTTCCCTCTGCTCTCGTTTCCTCTCCTCTCCTCTCTTCATTTCCTTTCCTTCCCTCTCTCGTGTTTCCTCATTTCTTTTCATCTCTTCCCTGTCCTATTTCCCCCCCCTCTGTTCTCGCTTTGTCCTCTCCTCTCTTCTTCTTTCCTTTGCTTTTCTCTCCTCTCCTCCACTTCCTTCCTCTCCTCCTGCACCTCCAGCAGCGGATGCTCTTAGAACTACAAATGGAGAGTTAATCCCTTGACCTAATCTCCTGCGTTCTACTCCCAGTCCTATTTTTACCAGGGTTTAAGTCCAGGATTAAACAGTGTTCTCTCTCTCTCTCTCTCTCTCTCTCTCTCTCTCTCACTGAGTTATTCAGGAGGATGAAACTATTGACAGTTAAGTGCTGTTCACACCACTCCTGAAAGCTTGTTAGGCGTGTGTGTGTGTGTGTGTGTGAAGTGATGGACCGTTCTGCTGCTGTTGCCGACTTACTACAAAGGCCTCCTGGGTTGGGTAGGCACGGCACGCTGAGGATGTGGCACAACAACGTTTTTGTGATGTGCTCTTTCTTGTGCTTTAATTCGGAGGGCAGGGCACATCACTCGCAACAAAATGTGAAGCGGGAAGCTGTTTTCTTTCTCTGTAATGGACTGTAATACCGAGTCATTATTTCGCTTTTAGAGGAAGCTCTCCCAGCCTGCGAGAGGGTGAAGCCGTTTTGTTGGAATTGCTTTAGATTTAAAATGGTGTTGACAAAAAAAAAAAAAAATTCTTGCAGGCAAGAAGGTTGTTTTATTTCCTCAAATTGCTCCCACACAGAGGCAAATGAGGGATTCCAGGTGTCACACTGGATGTTTTCAGTGGCAGGCAGCCAATGCTCCTCTAAATCCTCCCTGCAACCTGAAGAGATGGGTGTCTGGGTGAGGCTGCACACACTCATGAACATGTACCTGCCGGCTCACACCACTGCTTAGGGTTGCAGAGTTACACCAGCTTCCACAGTTCACTGACAGAGACGAAATATGCCGTTTTTAGCCGGACTCGCTTTTATGGAGACTGTAGATCTCAGCGGCCTCCACCTGCCCAGATGGGATTATTACACAGCTGAGAATCATTACTGTAATATAACATGCATTTTTTTTTGGGGGGGGGGGTTGAGGTTATGATGAACCCATACAGCCACGGCCCATCGCCTTTGATTGCGCTGTCCGGATTCAAAAGGGCAAGAGCTTACGTAACACAGTTTATATGTTTTTATGAATTCATAATTTAAAGGAATGCTGAACAAGCCTTGTCCACAGATATTTCCTTGTCAGGTAAAATCATCTGTCGCTCCCATTTTTTTTCTTCTTCCAAAAACAGGAAGCGGTTGAGCTATTATCCCAGTAATCCACTCATGAATGCCAATACATTTCCACACGCCTACACTCATGATTCAAAGTTACCGTTTTGCAAGGACACCATCGCACGATTGTGATCGGTTTAAAGAAATACAAACAAGCTAGCGCCATCCCAGAGTGACAATAGGTTGAGCCAGACCTTGTGGAGATCCGTCTCTGATTGTCAGAGCTCCTTTTGAGGATGGAAATCTTCAAACTTTGATGTGATTTAACGTCGACACGGTAGGGTCCGTCATGCAGGTTGCCCTACCATTCATGGGCAAGGTGAGTCAAAGCAGGGGACCCCGTCATGCAGTGTGACACGAGCTGTTGTTTTAGCTTCCGGTGCTGCGACTCGGGCACGAGAGACAGATGTTTAAGTGTCAGTCAGGTTTGTTGAAGTTTGTTGGAGGTCCCGCAAGGTTAACTGGTCCAAAAGGAAGCGAATGAGAGAACAAGAATGAACACGATGGGGAAGAAGACTGTTGGAGGTGATTACATCCAGCCTTTGCGATGGGCGGCCATGCTTTCTGGGGGAAGCGACCAGGTACTGTTGGCTTATAGTATGGAATGGCTGCTGTCCCTATGGGAAAGAACAACTTCCCAAAGGAGTTGCCGTGTGGAGACAGTCAGCTGGCATTCAACATCGACTCCGCCGAAGGTGCAACGGGCCACTGCTGCCATTTACACAAAGACCTAGCTTCAAGGACAAGGTTCAAGGGTTCTTAAATGTTTGTATGGATGGGAATAATAACTCAGGGAACTCAGGGAAAACAAAGGGGAGGTGGCATTTCTGTTTTTTATTGTATATGCAGGAATTCCACAACAAAGGACATGGTATGTACTCCTGATCTTGAGCTCATATGTTTGAGTCTAAGGCCATTTTATCGACCTAGAGACTATGGGAACATTTTCATCTGCGCTGTATTCATCCCGCCTAATGGGAACGCAATGCCAGGGGAACTTTAATCACTGTAAGATGGACTATGCTCTTCCAGGGTTCCAGCAGTATGTCAATAATAGCACATGGAAAAATAAGAAGCTAAGCGGTTGCTTCCCGGCCACAGATAGGGATGATTTCCAACAAGATAATAATATTGACAGTATTGCGGAGGCGATCGCAGGGCACATTCCTTTTTTGTGTCAATACTGTAGTTCCCAAAAAGACTACTAGGATATACCTGAACAACAAAGACTGCATCAGGCCTGAGATCAAACATCGCACTAGACGGAGAAAAAAAAAAGCCTTTCCGGAAAACAACAATACAATGAGAGCAGTTCACAGAGAAAACTAAAGCATGAGAGCATAGAACATAGTTTACGTGTCAGAGAAGCGTTTTCAACTAAGAACATGGGAAAAAAATGTGAGCTGAACTATGACAAGCAGGACATGCTTGCAAACAAACTCCACAATACAAGAGAAAGTATAGGTTACCGAACTGTAAGTAGGGGCACCTGCATTTAAGATACGCTGTTGCAGGCTCTTCTAGTCTACTTAAAATGTTTTAAGGAAGGGGTTTCCAGTCTTTAGTCTCTATGGCTTTAGTGTGCACACAACCGTGTCTCCAAGAAATTTCTACACTACCAATTTTGTTTTTGCCAATTATTGTTTTAAAGGTAGCGTAACTGCTACCTGAATGATGTGCATGGTTTTGAACCACGTGGATTTATGCTGGTCGTAGGGAGGGGGTCGGGAGGGGGTAAATAGCATCCGTACACAGTAGGTACACAATAGGCCTAACCCTAACACTTATTTTAATTACATCATATTGTCATTCCAAAACCATAAAACAATATGTACTTATATAGGACAGCTACAGGTGTTCACATTCTGCACCAATGGCAAAGTGTTTTAATTTCCCTTTTCAATTACACGCGATAATTGAAGAATTCACATCTAAGCTTTTCTATTTTCAATTTTTACCCCACAATTTCACAATATCAATATATCATTATCCGTTTTTCCGTTTCCTTTTTTCTTTTTAACATTTAATTATGCTCCTGATTACCACCAAGCACTGAAACAATTTAGTTTATTCGCCATTTTCACATTCAATTTTCTTTTTATTTGAATTCTGCCTCAGTGAATCCTCGATAATCTTGTGTCACCCCCTGGGATTGTGAAACACCTTTGCAAAACATCAATGTTTACAGTGCAACAGTTTGTCAAAAAAATATGAAGTGCGCTAAATGAAGCTTGGTGTGGGACCACTTCCTCCAGAATACGTAACAATAGTGGAATAGTATAGAAATGTAAAATTCATCCACACTATCACATTGTGAGGGTGGGGCCATCAACCTGACCCACGGAGAACCATTGTAAACTATATCTAAAGGTTACTGCTGGCCACTCCAGCTACAACCAAAATACATACAAAGGGGGCTGCATTCTAATAAGAGAAAGATCTGATTTAGACTTTAGACCTTTAGACTTAGGACAATGTGAGGCTACTGCCACACCCTTGCCACTGCCAGCACCGAAGCAGATGACGAAGGGACCGACCCAGCATTGTAGTTTCAATCTTCCACCACAAGGGGGCAGTCTGGCAGCACGTCAGAGAGCTCCTTAGCCAGCCCCCCCCCCTCCTTTCCTGTCTGGGAGAAAAGCAGGAGCAATGAGGAGCTTTCAGCACATTCACCACCTTGTGTTCTGCTTACGAATTGTTACAGCGACAGATCCACCCTGAAATTAATTTCCTTTGAAAGTGAGTCCACATCCAGAGAGGTTGCCGCTTGAGCCTTGCGAGGCTGATAGTCCCCTTCCCCACTGCCTCTGGTGTGCTGTTGCAGGTGGATTTCAGGGAACAACTCCTGATAGCATGAAATAAAATGCCATTTTCTTCCTCCCGCTCACATGATACTTACACTGAACAATTTTCAGATGGAGTGCCAAACACAGCCAGATGTGAGGCAGGTGCACTTGTGTCTGATACGATTTAGTGCAATAGGTAAGACACTGCGAGCTCGGCCTTGTTGCTTCGGCATCACAGCCGTATTTATCGCTGCAGCTTTTGCCCTCAGCTCCACCAATCTCCTCAGGTGAAGGTTGTGAACAATGTGTGAGCGTGTGTGTGTGTGTGTGTGTGTTTTAGGCATGGAAGGACTACTGAACGGGCCTACGCAAAGAGACTCAAAAAGGACTACAAAGACATGCAAGACAAAAACAGAAAGACTCAAAACAATAGCAAAAAAACACAAAATAATCAAAAAGAGACCTAAAACGACAACAAAAAGACTCAAAACAACCACAAAGAGATGCAAAACAACAACAAAGACTCAAAACAACTGCAAAACAACCACAAAGAGATGCCAAATGACCACAAAAAGACTCAAAACAACTGCAAAAAACACAAAACAGCCACAAAGAGATGCCAAGCGACAACAAAAAAGACTCAAAACGACTGTAAAGAAATGCAAAGAGACGCACACTGACTACAAAGAGAAGCATAACAAACAAAAAGTGAAAGAAAAGAGGTTTTAGGCGGGGACGGAAAGATTACTAAAATATTTTACTCCAAAAAAGTACCGTTAGACATTTTAATAAAGTGAAAGTAAAATGACTCGAGTAGAAATGTGCTCAGGTAAAAAGTAAAAAGTAAGTGACCTTCCAGCAGCTTCTTCTCTGCTGCAGCTGTTAGTTTAACACACTTTTTCAGTTCCATTCTCACACAGTTTATCATGACTTGTGTAAACGTAATTTCTTACTTCCACCCCTAGTTTTAGGGGGTTTGCCAGCTGGGGTCCTTGGCTGCCAATGCGTTGCTGCAGCAGTGACAGAGCAGCGGGGGCTATTGGTTATGATGCTCCCATGCAGGGGGTGGGGGGTGGGGGGGCAGGATGAGTGATGCTAGCCTGTCAGCTCACGGCGCCTCATGCTTCCTGGCAACATCTTTATAATGTTGTTGTGACACTCGGCTTGTACTGTCAGTACCCCCCCCCCCCCGACACACACACACTTCCGCCTTCCTCCCTACCCCTTTGGCAGGTATCAATGAAGCTAATGGTCTGGAGTCTTTTACAGCCAGCCCTCCATCACTCCACCGCTCTGTGGGCCTACAGGAGGAGATATAGATGGAGCGGTGGTTTGTTTTTTCCTGCCGTGTGTGTTCGTCAGCCTGTGAGTGCAGTTATTTTTCTGTACGTCCCATCTGAGCGATGTGTGGCATGGCAGTCAAAATCAATGCGCTGCCATTAGTAGCAATGCCTCTTCCCATCCCGGACTGCCCATCACTAGTTTTCTTCCACAGCTGGGAATACACAATGCAACTCCTAAAACAAGACCCACTTCTCACCTGCTTCCTTAAAGGGTCAGTTTACCAAAATTATAAAAAAGAAATGTATATATTCTCACTTATCTAGCCAAGCATCCCCACTGCAAGACAGAAACATGGATATTGGACAATTCTGCTAAACCTCAGATTAGATCAGACTTTCAATACCAATTTTTAAAAAAATGTGTAATTAGGCTGCTAGGCTAGGCAGCTGGAGGATTTTTAAGGCTTTACTTTTAAGATATTCGCCTATTTTCTTTTCCCCGTAAAAAGCTGTGTGGTCTGTGGATTGCGCAGAGTAACAGGAACACGGATTCTGGAAAGAAACGTCACTCGTGAATTTCTTTTTTTTAAACGTCATCTTTCTTTCATTCACCTCCAGTTTATTGAGGTGGAGGCAGAAATCAGAAAGATGGCACAAACCCTGGTCAAAAATAAAATGTAAATGAAATCTAGTTACTACTAGAGATACGTGAGACATATTTTTTTTTTTATACCACCATCAGTTTTCGCTTTCAGTATTGATATCGAACATTTCTACGATCTTTAGGAGCACTTTGCTGATGCCTGGACATTACAACCCATTTTTACTGGTCTAGAGGGGAACCACTGCCTTACTGCTACATTACAATAGACTGTGTGAAATGGTGGAGCAAGAGGCCGAGCTGATCTCGCTTTGCACGTCCCTAGATGTCAATTTTCCTGGTGCTATTCCTCCTCACTATAGGTGTGCAACCAGAGAGCTCCATTTGCCGGCTTTTAATTGACCAGGCAAAATGGTAGAGGGCCATTCCAGACAGCTGTAAACTTTTAATGTCCTCTTGCTACTTGTTAACTTCGCATCTGGTTGTACAGTGATTTATGCAATTGTTACAATGAAACCTCCGGGAATAGCGCGCTGTCCACATGTAGTCCAGGTATCCAGACGTACCGCACGAACGCCACGCGACCGACGACAACGGCAGCCCATAAAAACGGAAAAACATGCCTTATGTAAATTATACGTGCAGCTTCACTTCAAGTGTGTGCATAAGCATCCACGCACTAACACGCCCATCTCCAACCCTACGATTTGTCAAGGACACCGGAGGTTTCCATTAGCGGAGCATTAGCCCCTTGCCCCATGCCTCTCTACTCCGCAAACCCTTCCTTTGTCTTCATTAGGCCCCCCCTGACAAGCTCCTACCACGCCACAAAGTGGGCCATTACCGGCCCCCAGAACACCACGGGGCTCCGCGCTGGGCACTAATAGCAATCTCCAGCCTGGTGGCTCCCCTGTACTTCACTGGAGGCCAGGAGGTGGACGGAGAGTTTAGTACAGTAGGCAGTAGGATGAAGTTGTTAAGCTGTCTCATAAATGCCTTTTATATGTACCTGTCTACACATCGGCTACTCCCTGTCCTATTGTAACCACTTAAGATGTTATTTGGCACCTGCAACGTGGGGAGGCTGGTCACTTTGCAGCCGCCTTTGTCTGAGAGAGAGAAAGAGAAGAGGGAAGGGGGAGATTAGCTGCTGTATAAAAGGGCTCATGTACTCCAGCAATGCGCTCACGTCGCGATGGCAAAGCTGCAGGAAGTATGACATGTAGCTACATGTGCTTGCCGTATGCGCTGAAACATCAGCGTATCAACCTAAGTGTGTGGCCTGTTTGGATTAGAGAAACGGCAAGAGAGAGAGAGAGAATGAATGAGCCAAAGATGGCCTCTCCTAATTGAACTCACTCGCTGAGCTTCATAGGTGCTGATGGTGCTGATGGTGACGGACAGGATGCGCATCCACAGTACCTGAAGCGTGTCCTCCGTCACGCGGGTCACGTGGTTTACCCAGCCAAACGTCAATACGCGCCACTGAGGAATCAAACGCCTCCTCAGCCCCTGTGATATTAAAAAAATAAGTCAAAGCCC
The DNA here is from genome assembly GCF_043641665.1 of Enoplosus armatus. NCBI lineage: Eukaryota > Metazoa > Chordata > Actinopteri > Centrarchiformes > Enoplosidae > Enoplosus > Enoplosus armatus. The sequence goes on from NC_092199.1 coordinate 19,060,823, forward strand.
ACCCATAATCACCTCTTCTCCCTCCCTACTCTCCTCATACAATATTCAAAGTAATAATGATAATGATAATAGTAATAAATACACTCAATTAGCTGATGAACTATTATATTATCTATGTATGTCTCTTTCTGTCTATGCACTCTACAAAAGCCTTTCTCCCTGTCTCAACAGCTTCATCTCAACCTGTCAGCCTCCACTTGCAGCCTGGATAGATAGGCCCCCCCCCCCACCTCCTTTGACAAATATCGATGATCGGGATAGATTTTTTTTCTTTTTTTTTTTTGGCCTCTGATATATATCTCACAACGTGTTTTTCAAAATGGAGCATCCGATTGATATAACCCAGGTCGTGCCGGAACATCAGCGCGTGGGAGAGGCAGGTTTTTGTGTTTGGGTGATGAGTCAGCAGGTGTGACAGTCCCAAAATGAAACACACAAGCAGAGATAGGTGGCGGTATGCCCTGAGCAGGCCACATGAAGAAGGCTAGGTAATGACCAATACAGCAACCTTGGGCACGTCTCCAAAACAACTGAATGGATATTCTTATTTGGCGCCCCCCTTGGCACCTGGTTTTCTTTGTATATAACAGCAAGGCAGAAATACACTTGATTTTCACAAACGAAATAATTCATCCTTCATCATAAATGAATCGGTGACAGAGTAAGTGGGATTATCTTATTTTCAACAAAACGTGACAAGAGCTACCGCTTTGAAGCCTCGAGTTTGGCATTTTTAGCCGTCGCCATCGTGGAACCAGAAATTAATGGTAAATGGTAAATGATATCACTTATATATAGCTTTTCAACCTTCACAGACGATTGACAAGTCATTATGCGAGGTGCTGGTCTCCATTAGGAGCAACTCAGGGTGCAGTGTCTTGCTCAAGGACACTTGTATATATTTGCACCAGAGGGTGGAGCTGGACACTATGCACGCCCACCTATACTGGACACCTTACTGCACCTGGCTCCTGGCTACACCATGAGAAGTAGCTGCTAACAAAGTTAGCTTGTAAATGTACTCACTGGAAAAAAAAAAATATATATAGCCAACTCCTTGAGAGTGTCTTTTTGCACGCCGGGACGCTTCTGTCCTGATTGACAGGTCGCCGTGGTAACGACTTGTCAATCGTCTGTTTTACTCTAAATGGGAACGTCATTTACAAAATGAACACCGTGCTGTGTTGAAGAAGACTTGAAAATAGCGATCGAGACTCATCAGGAAAATGTTTACTGAGGTAATAAATCAAGTAGAGAAGTGAGGGTCATTTTCTCGTAGACTTCTACACAATCGGACTTCTTTTTGCGACCAGTGGAGTCGCCCCCTGCTGACCATTAGAAAGAATGCAGGTTTGAGGCACCTCCGGCATTGGCTTCACTTTTCAGCAGTGAGACTGAACCAAAACAATGAGCTGAAAGAGAAACAATGAGTTATGGTGATTATTCTCCGCGGATTTGTCACTTAGAGCAACCCTTTCATTCCTGATATATAAAAAAAATGTTGAGTGGCGCAGCTTCAACTTCGTATTAGCATCTTGGGCGTGTTGACTTTCAGCATCCCATATTTAGCCCATATAGGTTTTACACCTGAACATTTTTGTAGACTCACTTTGACATTTATTGGCAAATCACTTTATACGGAAAAACCCCCACACATCCTTCATCGGCCAAGTCAGGGATCAGGGATGTGTGAGGAAGATCTCCGTCGTAATATTACTATACTATATTATTTACTGTGGACCGCTCCTGTACCCACAGTGTTCCTACAGGCATTGATGGTGTTTAGAACGCTGTGGTTTTCAACAACAACAACAACAACAACAGCATCACTTTGCTTTGGAATAGTTCAGGTAAAACAAGGCTGTAGTCACGGCCCAGCTGCGAACATCACCTTCATGTTCCTTGCAGTAGTTCTTCAGTTAGTTAGCGGACTGTTTCCCTTTTCTCTCCCCTCTCACTTCGGGAATGTGTTTTTCTCTGTCTGCATTGTCTTTGGCGATAGTGTGGAAGCCAACCAGTGGCTCAAAATGATCTGCTTGTTCAACCACGGTATTGCCGTCGGTTGCTGGCACACGATGCACCGGCTTGTAAGTCAGTGTCGTCTCTGCGCCTTGCCGACCAACTTGCACAATGCTGGCGACGTGGGTCCGCCTCACCTGATTCCCACAATGCCCTCCTGCTGAATTTGTTGTCAGATAAACGTAGAGTAGATTGAGAAAGTGTAGAGGGAGCTGCGTGACCTTGAAACGTCGTGGAGCTTTGCACTTCGAGCTTTGACCTCCGTGCTTTAAGACTGACATCTGCACCTCGCCCCGTGTCCGTGTAGGGAGGACGTCAGGGTGGACGGACTGGGGCAACAAAACACAGGAGACCAACAGTCAACGCTGGTTTCTTTTAACCATCACCACCGTCGTTCCCTAATCCCCAACCATGTGGCCATTATTGTAACCATGACGACGACGGCCCCTCAACCTTAACTTACCTTAATTTTAACCCATTCTCTGAACAAGATCTCAGCATGGATGTAATTATGTAGAAGCACACCCAAATTACTCATCAAGTGGCGACATTACATTTGTTTTGTTTTTTAAATTTCTCTTCGCAGTGTTCCGTCAAAACACTGGAGCTGACCGTGAAATAAGCTTACCTTGGATCTTTAATGGAATGCTTTATATATCGTGTCGTGTTTTTGTTTGTGCGTAGCAGGCTTCTAATCAATGAGACAACCGGTTGTATGTGTGTGGCTTTAATGGACGGACGCTTCCATAGCACCTGTAAGTCTCTTCTTTCGTCATCACATCTCATACAGCGAAGCTTTACCTGATCTACAGTCTCAAAATGAACCTTTAGGGCGAACCACGGTCACCACAGAGTGACATTCCCAATCAGACTTATGTTGTGTACTGCTAACAGACGATATGAACATATCTATATGTGTGTTTAGACCTCCGATTACCAAAATCTGGTGATCTGACAGCTTCTCAGCAGGCCAGAGCGACGACAACGCCGGACAAAACCTATACGCCTGGCAGATCCCCATGCATTCCTTATGCTTGGCTGCATCAATAAGTAAACAGGAGGGTGGGTTATCAAGGAGAGAATATGAGACCAGTGTGGCGCATATGAGAATAGAGAAGTATGAAGAATGAAAGCGCCTTCTTATTATGTGACAGCGGGAGCAGCAGCCAGCTCATTAGAGTGCAGGAGATCCCTTACACCAGGCAAGGTGATGATACACACACACACACACACACACACACACACATACAACTCTATGAGCGCCTGGCACTTGCATGGCAAAGAAGAGGCCCCCGTATGATCACAGAGTAAACGAAATGAAAGCGCACAGGAGTTAGTTAGTATTCGCGGCAGCCTATGTCCTTGTAACAGCGTGGAATTTTTTATTTTTTTTTTGGTTTTATCTCATTGAAGGATCTCATCCATTATTTAGGATGCAGGCGCAAAAAAAAAAAAACGACAGACGCTCCTCAATAATTTCTGGGGAGCTCAGCTAACTCTGCTGCTGCTGCTGCTGCTGCTACTCTCTCTCTCCCTCCTCCCCTCCCCTCTTCTTCTGTTTTTTTTGGTTTTTTTTTTTTAAGACTGTTTTCTATTTCCCCAGCTGCCTTGTTCTCTAATATTCCTCAACAAGCGTGCATGTGTTCGGGTTGACCCCGGACAGGGCTTTTCGGGGGCAGACACTTCGGCATAGTGGGTATGCAGCGCCTACACACACACACACACACAAGCCTGAGAGGTGCTAAAAGAAAGCGAGTGACGGAATCATACTGAAGTGCAAAGTTGCCTCAGATTAATATATTATGCGGAAGCTCGAGTGGGTCCCCATCGTTTGTTAATTTCCTGCTCTACTATTCATGTACGTACACCGAATGTGTGATGTTTGCATGTTGCTGCAGAGCGTGTGTGTGTGTGTGTGTGTGGGGGGGGGCAAGAGGCTGCCATACATTGAGATTCTGTTGACTTGCCGAGCCTGTGCCTTTCATGGTGACACCCAGATAAAGATTATCCCTGATCAAAATGTTAATCAGTGGATTTATGAGGGATGGCGCTGCCGTTACAGACTGTGCAACTTGGCTGTCCTTTACGATGTGTGACTAAAGGCATCGCCAGTGTTGCATCATATACATTTAATGCGCGCCGACCCTGAATCCTGAGGGTGCCGGTATGAGTTGAACAACAGGTGGCAGTGTTGGTTTGGACAGAGATCTTTGGCGCGCAGGAGGCTCTCTCTCTCTCTCTCTCGTAGATACACCTGATAACGTGAAGACTGAAGAATAAACATGAGATTAACACTTTGATTATGCCAATCAAGTCTTATCTGAACGTCTAAAACGATTCAGTTTGGAGGCAAAACCTGAAAAAACAAAAAAAAAAACTCCTGCTTGGAGTCGGAATCGTCAGGGCCGGTGTGTGGAGGAAATGAATGAATATTAGTCCTTTGGCTCATTGGTTGGAGCCTCTTTACGCGTGAAAACAATTAGCGAAGCAGCCGACAGTGAAACACGCAGCTTCATACAGTGAGAGGCAACTGATGCAAAAGCTAAGCACAATGTTTGCCTGCCCCTTTTTTCCCCCCTCTGTTTAGTGTTGAATGTGTGTTATCTTGTTGTCAGACTTCAAGGAAACGGTTCAGACTGTTTTTTATTTTTTTTGACCAGTCTTGTCTGCCCTTGAATGAGCTCAGGTGCGCTTTGAGATTGTATTGTGATGCAGAGAAGAGGAAAGTCAAATCCAAACAATAAAAGTCTTTCTTAAAAACCGATTCACAGCCTCTTCTTTTCTCACCTCACCCGGCGCTTCGGCTTTCGTTTCCCATGCCAGGCCTTTTTTCCGACGCAATGAGGGAACGCGGAGTGATGTGATGTAGTGTGACATTTCCGGACAATCAGTGATTTAGTGTGTGCAGTAGATTTTTTATGTTTATATACTTAGAGCTCTTATTTTTCAACTTGACATGTGGCACAAGAGAATAGGGCTGCTATCGGGCCCTGATACTCTGATCTGTAACACTCAGAATGTGGCAACAACGCTCAAAATAGACCCAAAAGGGCAACAACCACAATTAGCTTTATTTATTTGTGGTGTCACTAATAATCCCTCATTTAAAGGTATTATATATATATATATATATATATATATATCATGCTCGTTTCAGCTCTATATTTCTATTCTGGGACTCCACTAGAGCGGCTTTGCAAGATTCACTGTTCAAAAATGTCCTTATTTATCTTCTACTGGCCCTTTATGCGGCCCCCCCCTTTCAATTTTAGAAGAAATTCAAGACGATGCTTAGAAGTTGAGACGAGACTACCGTCCTTTTGATGCCTGTTCGAAGCCGTTCTATCAGGAGATAAAAATGTACAGCAGGGTGCTGTAGCAGTTTCCTCTCCGGCCCTCTGGTGTGCACTCATTCATATTCTGGGAGTCACAAAGCAAAACAGAGCAGCCATTTTAATGACTCTGCCAAAATGGCACCGCACCCATCTGAAATCCAGAAGAAAAAAAAGGAAAGGAGAAGAAGACTGACACAAGACAGATGGTCCCGATAAAGCGGATGGTGAGTCTGAGTTTTGTGTTTGTATCTCGTGTCTGTTCTCTGCCTTTCCCTTCCAACTGTTAGGAAAAGCTCAGCTGACCCCGAAGCCAGGTCGCACTGTAATTATCTACAAATTAAGACCAACAAGCTACACTTTCACGCTGCAAAAACATCCCAGCGGTCCGAAAGCCAAACGATCCCCGATGAGAGGATCCGTCCTCATCTTCAAAACGCCATGCGCTCACTGCGAGAATCAGAATTGACGCTCTGATTGTGATTCCTGCTCCGATGCCCACTCTAACATTACAGCAGTAATGCACACTGACACTTGTGTAAATACATTTCGGCAGCAATCCCTGCTGACTGGCTTTCATGCACCGCCGTTGTTGTGAAACAACGACCGTGGTCATAAATTGTTTAGGAGAGGGGAAGAGAAGTTAAACTATTATTAGTATTATTAGCGAGAAGGAGATTCAAAAGGTTTCCCAGGGGGGGAAAGCAAACAGAGCAAAACAAGGAGCATGTGCGCCGTCTGCGACTCTAAATATTCAGTGTTTTTTTATTTGCTATACTACAAAGTCAGTGACCCGTTTTTTTTTTTTGTTTGTTTTTTTTTTTTTTATCACAACACATATTTGGCTTCCTCTTATAAAGTACTTATAAAGTACAAAGTTATCTGAGGGGACGTGTGAGTAAGCTCTCTTGATTTTTAAGGGTGTAAGTGGGGGGGGTTGTTAGTGTATGTACAATGGTAAAAATGGGGGTCCCTTAAGAAAAAGGCTGGGAACCACTGATCTAAGCTGCGCTCGCTGTTATTAGGACGTTTGTCCGCCGCCATCACTATCGTCCTTAACGTCATCACAAACTGCGTCAAGCATTCCTTCACCCCCTTCGCCTTTAACTTGCCAAAAGCTTCGTTTGGCAGCCCATCTCTGAGTTCTGCCTCAACCAGTGGGTTTTATCACTGTCTCCAGAGCAGCGCTGAGTCCACCTTTGTTTGTATAGTAGAACCAAAACCCCTGTGCGCTTTCCTGGCTGCCCGTGTGTGTGTACTACATAATAAGCGGGATTCGCCTGAACCTCCAGGCTACCAGCATGTGTATGTTTATGTGTGCGTGTGTGTGTGTGTGTGTGAATTTGGAAGGGGGGGGGGGGGTGTGAATCAGGTTGTGGGCTTTGCATAGCTATGGATACAGGCACTGTGTTCGCAAGGCTGCCATGAATAAGTGATGGCGCGGTAACACAGGAGGCTTGGCGGTATTACAATGCAATAAAAGAAAATCAGGTCAGGCCCCCTGTTGTCTCTGTTACGTTACACTGCGGGTCAGAGTGAGGGAGAGGGTGATGCAGACGGGAGAGAGGAAGAGTGGGGAGGGAGATGGAGGTGTGCTCGAACAAAAACCCAAGCAGACCAAACCTCTCACTCCTTGAAGGAGTTGCTTTACATTGAACGTGCTCATGTTTTACAGCCAAGACTTTAGTTTTGGGCATGTCCGAAGGTTTGCTACAAGTATAAGTTATAGTATAGTATAGTTATCTACCAAATAAACTCCAGGAATAGCTTCTTTTTGAGTAGCAAGAATGGCCCCCAGGTTTGGGGAGGTCAGTTCATCAATCCCATGTCTTGCCATATCCTCCAGAGTGCCCTTGAGCAACGCTATCAGCCCCTATCTGCTCCAGGAATAAGCCCAAACCAGAGGGCAAAAAGGAGAATTATACCCCCCCCAAGTGACGAATATAAAACTTCGAATCGAAATTTCTGCTCGTCAATTTCAAGCACTCAAAAGCAGCCTCACGTTTTCTGCGATTTCAATCCACATTCATTTTCCACGTCCATGCAAGCACGATACACAAAAGACATCGTAAATAAAATCCTTTAGGGTGCAAACAGCGTAATGGAGAGAGAGAGAGAGAGAGAGAGAGATGCGATGCAGAAGAACGCAGCCTGAGAGAAAACAACATTCAGGATGCCTTGGGATGAGTGCAGCACGGGCAAAAAGAAACCAAAAAAACACTGGTTATGAAAGAAAGCGAGCCCAATTAGATTAGGAGGAGAATATAGGGTTACATGGTGAAAGGTTGAGAGGAAGGAGATTGGATGTTGTAGCATGGAGCTGCAGAGCAGGACCAGCAGCAGCAGCAGCAGCAGTCGTGCCCAGAGTGAATGAAAAGCTCCTGGGAAGCAAGAAAAGAGGAGGAGGGAGACAAAGACAGAAAAAGAAGAACTATAGAGGAAGAGAGAAAAAAAGAAGGAGAGGAGATGTTGGGAGGAGGAGAAGGGAGAGAGGGCGATGATGTGGGAAGGGCTGGCGAGCGGCGCCGACTCCCAGTGTAGCAGGAAGAGAGAGAGAGTCGGCGAGGGCACAGTAACCCAAAGCGAACCGAAGGTCTTTTGATAACTCCTCAGAAAACCAACTTAGTAGTGAAATTGATGTGAGCAGGCTTGTGTTTGAACCAACACATCCTGTGCCTGGAATGCCTAAGGAAACGTCTGCGCTGATAATTAGTGATACTTCAGAGGGTTGGAGATTGGGGGGGTGGGGGGGGGGGGGGGTGGTTGGGATGAGGGGACTTGAATCAAAACCTCACGCCGCTGCTGTACTTCTAAGTGTTCCCCACTGCACACTCTAAATAATGAAGGACAGCTCGGGAGCTCTGCAGGTTCACTGCTTCGAATTCAAACAGTGCAAACGTTAAACCCTTCCCCATTTAGATCCCTTTACTTTTCAGAGGCTGTGTGCACAGTTGCCCACATGCGGGGCAAGAACAGGAAAAATAATTATGTATAGGACGTTTTTTTTCCGGACCCGCGCGGCGGGGAATGGACTTAAAGCCGCACTTACCAATCATTTTTACATGAACAATGGATCAAAGGGTTATATGCAATATGAAAGAGGCTGCTGGAAGTGAAAAATCGACAGATAGTTATCATCTGAATGGAGTTCTCCTCAACCCCTAAAAGCATTTTTAGCATATTTCAGCTCACTGTTTTGGTCTCAGCACTATGCATCAGCCTGGTTTCCCAGCAGCAGCAGCAGGCAGCTGTTTTGTGCAAAAAGCTCTGATAGTGTGGCTTTAAAAAACCCAGAAATACTTAAACATGACATTTGACCTGCGAACCACTCAAAAGCCTGAATGTCTTTGTTCTTAAGTGGTTCAGCCACCGTTGGTGATTCCGGCTTTCTCTTCATGGACATTTGAGATTAAAATTACGTCAATGTAAAAAAAATAAATAATAAAAAATCAATGCCAAAAACGAGGAAGCACTCATGACCTCCAAGGCCATGCAGTCCTCTAAATGTACATTTATGGTCGAAAATGTTATGCTGCTAAACTCTAATCTGCATTTGGATCTGCATCAGAACAAACATGGCCATAGACAATCAGCCTGATTGGTCGGAGTCTAAATATTGAGATTCATATTTCATAATACAATTTCAAGTGCGTCAAACCCATGAATGGAGCAGTGGTGAATTTTAAATGTGTCATGTGACTGCTGAAACACATGTGAATATGTCTTCTAAATTCGTTTAAGTGTCTCCAATGTCAAATAGGCAACACCTAGCAACCCCGTCGCCTAGAGACGACATTTATTTGTCACACCACCACACTTCAAGAGAAAGGTCTGGCTCCACCCGTCATCAGTGTGAGTGGATTCAGGGTAGGGCAGTGACATTTTCGCGATTGCTGGCAAATGTAACGTCGCTTGGGGAGAAGCTGCAGGTGAGAGTGGGACGCTGATAAAGGGTTAACGTATCTGTGGCAGACCATCGTCCTGACCCACGTATGAGCTGTCTTTTTTACAAAAACTGAAGTGCATTTGCGTGATGAGCGAGAAAGATGTTTGGTTGAACGTCACGTGCACCCTGGTGAAAAAGAGGTGAGGTGAAAGGAGAAAGACGGCGAGAGCACATCAGTATCTTCAGAAGGATCTAGTCTTTTTTTCTTTTTGTTTTTAAGATGAGATGCATTTAATGGTCTGAAGAGAGAAAGGGCTGTAATTGCTTTTCAATTCCCCACCATATAGCTTCACAGTGTGTCTCCATTTAGTGGTCTTTTATTAGGCAGCCTATCAGAGGAGAGTCTCTGTACGCAGGCCTAATCTGCAACCAAGATGGGACCATTACAACTCATCTGAAGCCCTTTTTTTCCCCCCTCTCTCCGTCTTTCATCCCTTCATCCACGCGCCCCCTTCTCCCCATTTGTACTGCCATACAGCTGATGTAATGCTATAACAGGCAATTAGTTGAGGGATTTGACCAATTAAGAGGATAAAGCCGGGGGTTTACTCTCTTTGTGCGGAGATGTTTTGTCCCGGTGAAGGCCAAAATGTCAAGTTACGCTGCTGCGAACTGTCTTGATGGGGTGATAAAAGTGAAATTGGATTCATCGACGTGGATCTGGCTCCAGGCCTCATTTATCTAACTCTCAGTGATGTGGCAGCTGGTTCCTTGAAGGGTCCCCTCCCTCCACGCTGATCAGCTTCCACCTGCCACCACTGTTCCTCTTGACGCTGATGGAGATGTGTGTACCTGGGGTGCGTTTATTATGAAAATATTTGCGTCGGCACGCGCTGGTTCTTGTGATAGTGCTTTGCAACACCATGTAAGAAGCTGGTGCTCGTAAAAAAAATTGTGACCCTGGATCATTCTCATGCAAGTACCAAAACACAACATGCGTATAACATAAAAGGGACCTAATCCGAAAGAGACCCAAAGGTGCGCAGACGTAGCTTTGATTGAAGAAAAGGTAGTATTCTTTTTTCCTGCAACTCACAGTTCAAACCGTCTCTCCGCAAGTTCCAGTATTTCGGAAACTTCAAATATGTGGATCGGTTTTTGTCTTCTTGTACTTAAGTTCACCAGCTTCACAGACCACTAGCTCCCGGGGTCTGGAACTTATGGAGACATATCACTACAGATCTGGGTTTTTCTCCGTTTGGCATGGTCCGGGGGTCAAGGTGTGGCGAGCGCAGTCGAGGAGGCGAGAGCGGGGCCCTGTGTTCTGTTAGCATTGTTGCTAGCATTGTCGCCATGTCATTATCTTCCTAAGTTTTTTTTTATGTTGCCGCTCCAGCGTAGAGCTATGTACTATGAGCACTATGCCTACTATTCTTGCTATTGTGGCATGGCTGTGCAGTTCAGAGGATCAGAGGCACAGAGATGCTGAGTGGACTGGTCATAGTGGGACAGAGAGGCTGAGTGGACTGGTCATATTATTCTTTAAGAAGACCTAGAGCAGACTGTGGAGGACTCAAGATCGGTGAATGCGACAACGCACTCACTGACTGTGATGGTGGTAACTCATTGTACAGAGGAGGAACAATGTTGCTAGGCAACATGGCGTTGCGTGCACTACACATTGCACAAAAAGTTCTGTTTTTGTGTGTTTGTGGGCCGTAGCTGCTGTCGAGTTTGTCCACACATCTTAAAGCGGTAGGTTATTTAATTCCTGATAGCCTGATGATGCTTGTTGCTCCTGCCGCGGTTGCCCATAGCTCTTTTTATTTACTTTATTTACCTTCTTTCTGGTCAATTCAAGCTGCACGGAGGTGCTTTTTTACTTAAAGTAAAATAGAGTAAAATATTCTTGTACGCCCACTTCCTGTGTAGATCAGTACTGTAGAGTCACAGTCATTCCTCTTTAGATATATCAGCTGTTGGTGTACTTATTCCCTGGAACAGGAGTCATCTGGAGGCCAGATTAAAGAGGACACACTGTTTCGCCATCTCTCTCTCTTTAAACACTGTCTTGTAAGTGCTCTGCCCTTCCTCACGCTAATCTGCGACAGTTGTGTTTGAGCAGTGAGGCGGTTATTCCTCCTACACGTACACACACACACACACACACACACACACACACACACACTAGGACTGACAGCAGCGTTTGTTAGACTGACAACGGCATTAGGCCGCCCGTGTCCTTATGGGTTTTACTGACGCTGGTTACACCCGTGTGTGTTAGCTTACAGGCATGACTCAACCAGCCACATAGGCTGATGCACACACACACACACACACACACACACACACAAAACCACGCTGGTGCAAGCTTCATAGAGCCTCCCTGCGGGGCCCCGTCACCAGAGGAGTGACAGGCTGACCCGCCCGGATGCTAATGTGGCGGGTGGCTCTGGCTCTGGCGGGTCACGCCGTGGACACACACACACACACACACACACACATACATATCAAGCTTTGTTGTCCATTATCACTCTCCCCCCCCCCCCCCCCCCCCCGGCCTGCACTTCACTTGGACAACAGCTTTCATCGCGTGCATGTCTTTTAATGTATTATTTTTCTCCCAAAGCATTGCAACGCCGAGCAACAGTGCTGTCTGAATGCATAATGAGCGCTACAGACCAAGGTGTGTGCAGCAGCTGCATAAATTGATGAAGCGATATGCATTGACTTGACATGCATATTTGAGGTTGTACAGACTACAGTTTGCTCTGAGCCATGTTAATGAATGTGTTGCGTGGGCTGCGGCGATATTGTTTATTTATGTGATTCCACATGAGTGCAGTGAAACCGCGGGTCGTAAACTTGTAATGTACAAAAAAAAACATGTACAGAGCGCAGTAAAAGTTTACATAATGTTTTCATTGATTTAACAAGGCCAGGAAGAGAGGAATCTCTTCCCAGCGACAGGTAGGCAGAAAAACATTCAGGTAAGCAACAAAGGAAGGTGTCGATGAATGCAAAGCAGGCGCATTTTACTCACTTGGCACCGCGGCCACTCCATTAAGAGTTATCTGCAGACGTGTGGGGGGGGGCGTAGTCAGGGAGACTTATCGGCGCTTTCGCATGCAAACACATTCGGGCGACTGCCTCCGTCTGCAGCACCTGCCACGCTCGACACTCAGCAGTGTTTAGTTTTAGTCATTCAACTGCTGTCGTCAAATTTTAGTCCTTTATTAGTTTAGTTGTACAAAAAAAGTGAAATGTATGTCCGCAAGCTCCGCACAATTGTGTAAAATAGAATAAGAATAAAAACAGGGCAGTCTTAGGCGGTGTCCTCATTTAGACCCTATTGGTCTGAGGGTAGAAGCTCTTCCTGAACCTCTCCGTGCTGACTTGGTTTATCTGGACCTTCTTCTTGACCGAAGCCGGGTGAAAAGGCCATCATCCGGGCGATTGAGCTCCTTAACAATTCGCCTAGCCTTCCACCGCCTTTAGCTGGGGTTAGAGCACCACCTATTGTATGTTCGGCCAAATGAACCACTCTTTGCACTTTGGTACTGTTCCCCGTTAGGAAGCTCTCAGCGGTGCAAGAATAGTAGTTGTTAGCGTTAACATTGCACTCAAAGGCGGAGTAACCAGAAGGAGGAGTAGGAGGAGAATTTGCTTTTCAGTTGAAATGTTTCTAGGTCTGTATAGGTTAGGCTTACATGACAGTTGGCAGATGGTTTCTTAAAATGTCATTGGTAGCTTGATATTTTACTGAAAAATGCCACAACTAATTGCAGTTAGCACTTCTTTATTTCTTTATTTCCAACATTATGTGTAAACACATGGAAAAATGGCTGTTTTGCAAGCTAACATAAACCCATACAGATCACAAACGGACGCAGCTAATTACCGTGTACGACATACTGTAGTCATCCGCAGAGGATGCCTTCGCCTCACTGAAATGAGTCGGCAAGTATTTCTGATGATGTGTAAAAAGCAATATGGGGCTAAGCCTACAGCTACATAATGCTCTTAAGTAATACCAAGGGCTGAGGGGAAGTGGAACTACTAATGGAATGCAGCCTGTCTGCTGAGTCCATGTTTGGTTAGTTCACAATGTCAAGATGCATGGGAGGGTAAGGGATGCAGACAGACGGGAAGCCAGGACAAAATCAGTGGTTTACTGTTGAATATAGCTTATAGGCAGGTAGACAGGTAAACAGACAGGGAGGCAGGTAGCCAGCGTTCGGGTCTGGGTTCAGATGACAGAAGCTCTAAAGCAAAACCACAAGGCAAGACAGAAACACAGCAACCAGGACGAACCGACAGAGGAACAAAGGAAGTAGACTGGTACAAATGCTGAGAGGCTGATGAGGGGATGATGTTCAAGGTGAGGGGGTGGGTGGATGAGGGAAATGGGGACAGGTGTGCAGATGGGTGGGGCATGAAGGGAAAGTCTGAGGGCATCTGGTGGACAGATGGAAGATGGCAATGAAGGGGCAGAGAGACAGACTGTAGCACATTTTATCTGACTTACTTTTATTGAAGTTTTTACACAAGTACTTGAGTAAAATGTCAGTAACAATTGTTGAAAACCACGAGATATTGCCACAGTGTTTGTTTTCAAAGAGGACTTTCTCCTACGTTGTAGTCTTGTTTTCCATGTGGGAAAAAGGTGGTCGGATCAGCCAGACCTGGCGGGGGCCCATCGCCACCTCCTCAGTCCACTCAAGACCGACTAGGAATACGTGAAACGTGTGAGCCTAATTGAGTGTTTTACAGATGAGAAAGATGGCCTAATGATGGCAGACACTTCTTAGAAATGCAGGAGATAGAAAAAGAGAGGAGTAAAAAAAAAAAATCAACATATCTCAGTAGGAATTCAAAGCAGGCTTTTTTCCCTGGATGCATTATTGAAAAGGTGGCGGCTGGCAGCAGGTCTCCTGGTTCATGAGCTGATTCTTGCAGCAGCAGCCCCAGCATCACACATCGCACTATGTAATGGGAAATTCTAATGAGGTGCAGGTATTTAGAATACATCCACCCAAGAATGCAATGCAATCACTCATTAGATCGAGCACAGCGATGTTTTTTTTTTTTTTTACACTGCCAACATTAATTCATGGGAATCAGCCCCCAAACAACTTTTTAATAGCACCGCCTTTTCTCCATGAATATTAATTATTCACAGCTATCTATGCATAGCTGAGTGTGAATATTTCTTTTTCAGCAACATCAGATGTGCTTTCAAGGAGCTAATTTAAATGACTACCCCCCCCCCCCCACCCCCCACCCCGCAGTGGTTTGTTACACATTTACATTTTGGTGTTTCTCAGTGAAATCTCTGGCTGGCATCTGCTGCCTCTTATCTTGTCGGAGCGTTTGAGCGTTAAGTGCCTCGTTTTAAACAACACGTCTGCACATTTAGAGCGATATACATTTCCTTGCTTTCCCGAGCTGCTTCCTGCTGGTCTGGAGGATTTCAACTGGTGAGGCCTCAGACCACGTTCACCACTTCAACCTTCAGAGAGCAGCTTCTTTTTTTATTATTATTCTTATTTGAACCAAAGAGATGCAGACATACAATCAGCAACACACCAGTGAATAAAAGTAATAAAACAAAACACTACATTATATATACACACACATATAAAGTGACTCCAATGAATGCAAATTAAAGTTAACATATATTCATACGTGCTTACATAAGCACTTAAATACATATATATCTGCAGTAAAGAACATATACAGTGCTTACCAAATGTATTAGACCCCCACCCAGTGTAAGGTGTTTGCCCCCGCTGCCCTAAATGAAAATATCTGATGTCTCTGTAATGGGTAATCCACCAGTATGTGCAAGCTGAGCTCTTTAATCAAAATGATATCTTTAATGCTAAAATATAATTATTGTTGTTATCCATGAATTCTCAAATTTACTGTTTCACAAAAAAGCAGAAAAAAATAGTAAAGCACATTTATTATTTTTGGATTGAGATGCCAAATGACAGTTATTTACTTGCATTCCTGAACAGAAACATTTGTTTTGTGGTTGCAAAGAATGCAAGCTGTTATCAGGGCCAAAGGAGGTCGTACAGAATATTAAGATTTCTGGTTAATATATGTGAATAAGGACTATTTAGTTGTTCCAGTTTGTTATTTGCCTAATAAATAACAACACAATTTTTGTTTGAAACAAGTTTTTCATTTTTACGACAGGTGGTCTAACAAATGTGTTAAGCACTGTCAGTGATAACCAATAATGTCAATGGTACTGACATAAGCAGCTTGCTTTATAGATTGAGCCAGTATTACAACAATTAGTAAAAGAAACAGATTATAAAGCCCAAACAGGGAACAAAATATTAAGAAAAATCCGGAGGGGTGGAATTTGTGAATAAAATACAAAGAAAAACAAAGGAGGATCTCTTAAGTCAAAAGGCCTTCAAGATCCTCCACCGTTTTGGGTCGTATAGTTTCCTCCTTTCAGAAAACAACTTCTTAAAGTACTTCGTAATAATTTGACATTTTCAAATGCAGCTAGACTCGATGTGAAAAAAAAAAATAATAATAATAATACCAAAAGGTTTTTTTTTTTGATCATTTCTATGCAATATCTGACTAACCAGGGCTGTTATTCACAGCACATAGCATGCTGTGAGGAATATAATTCAGCTTACTTTTCACCGTTCATACGCTCCCATTCAGTCACCAGCTCCATCAAAATTCCATCAAATATCCCGCTGACAGATGTTCTTGTCAATCCGAAGCCATAATCCATCACGGCACAGTCTGGGGTGTTGTTTTTCTTAAGAGTAATTGCTTCCTTGTTCCTTTGCTGAGAAATCTCTGCGATAGTATCATTTGCATGCGAATTGATGGCTGGTAGCTTTTATACTTTCTCTCTTTTCTTTCTTTTTGAATTTTTTTTTTTTAATAATAAGGACAACGCTGCAGTTTGCTGCGTCTCTTAAGAAAGTTTCAAGGCCCCTGTTATCACACACACACACACACACACACACACACACACACACACACAGGGGATGTGATTTGAACACCTGATCGACTTGGAATCAGGTATTTAATACGCCCCCTGGAATTCAAATATTTTCACATCCCTTATTGGATCTCAGAATCAGAAACTGTTTATTGCCAGGTAACATACATTACAAGGAATTTGCCGTGGTCTGAAGGTGCTATTGTTTTGACAACAAATAAGTAGAATATAAAAGGTAAAATAAGAATAAAAATAAGATAAGATAAATAACATAAATAACAAACAGATCAAGTTTTCAGCTCAGTTTTTAGAATTGTAAATGACAAAATAGAAATAATATTTTTTTGGGGCTGAGAAGCACTGCAGTTTTGAGTGGCAGTTTCATTTGCGGTCACAACCTGTAGCTACAACCTGGCAATGAGTACAACATGGCCACAGCCTCTCAATCACAGGGTGATGTTACAGAGTGGTGGAGTGATTGGCTGAGTGCAGATACTAGCTTGCAGAGAAAATACTAAGTAGACGCTAGCCAAGTGTCATTTTGGCCTTTGAAAAAGTGAATACCTATGAAATTTGCATTAATGCCGTACAGACGAATGTAAGATGACCCTCCACCCCTCTTTCCCGACAGAAAAATTGTGTATTATAATAGTCTGCAATGTACTGTGTCATTTTGTCGTATGAATCACTACATATAAAATACCTACTGTTGCTTATATGTGGGTACAGCGGAAGAAAACCAGACAATGGGGAACGAGGGAGTAACAATTGGGAATTTTAGAGGAAAGTAAAAAATATATTATTATAAGTGTTTTTGTGAATGCTGGGTACCTACTGTTCAATTCAATTTTTTTTCTTTTGCAAATTATTACCTAGTGCAAAATCACAACAAAAGTCATCTCATGGCACTTTACAAATAGAGCAGGTCTGGACCGTCTCTTTATAATGTTATTACAGAGACCCAACTGTTCCCACCATGAGACAGCACTATGGCGACAGTGGCAAGGAAACCTCACGTAGAACCAGACTCTAGGTGGGGGGGGGTCATCTGCTTTGAGAGAGAGAGACACCGACACAGAAAGACAGTAATAGTAGTTACAGCTGTAATACTAACTGAAATATGACTAATAATAGCAATTACAGGTTTAAGAATAACAGAATATGACTAATAATAATAATTGTAGCGTTGAGAGTCAAGCGGGCCCATGGCAGCAGCAGCAGTCAGGTGTACCAGGACCATGATCCACAGGAACCTGCGAGACGAGGAAGCACAAAGAAACTCCGGGGGAAGATATAAAGTTAGTAACATGCATCGGGGGGACATGAATGTGTAAAGATGAAGAGGAGGAAAGCTCAGTGCATCATGGGAAGTCCCCCAGCAGTCTAGGCCTATAGTAGCATAACTAGGGGGCTGGTCCAGGCAGGGCCTGAGCCAGCCCTTAACTATAAGCGTTATCAAAAAGCAAAGTTTTAAGCCTCCTCTTAAAATCAGAGAGTGTGTCTGCCTCCCGGACCCAAACTGGGAGCCGATTCCGCAGGAGAGGAGCTTGATAGCTGTCAATAGCTGACAATAAACCTTTACATTCTTCTGTACCTATTAAGTAATTATGGTTTTCACAAAGATGTTCTACCAAAACCGAGCATACTGATGGATGAAGTGCAATAAAAACAAAGTGCCCCTTTCTCATGGCAGTTGTGACAATCCTAGCAGGCGTGTTTGTCGAGCACAACAACAACAGCAGCTTGTAACAAACTTCTCGCCACTGCATGAGCTATGCTTGTATTGTCATCCGAGGAATGAAAAACTAACGCAACACGGTTTATATAATTCAGAATGTACAAACTAAAGCACACACCGTGCTCAAAGGGTTGATATGTGTAGCCCATGCAAGAGAGGCAATCAAATCCGGTTCCACAAAAAACATGCCTTGCCACGCCTTGTCCAAACCCCGCCCCCTCTTGGACACGATGCTGCAGCGGCTAACAAAGACAAATAGTTGTGTTGTTCATTTTTAGCAACTATTAAGCAAAAAGAATGAGGATAAACTCGTCTATGTGTTTGAGCCACGAGAATATTTGACTTTCGACAAAAATGATGTGGTCTAATGAATGAATGGATGAATGTGTTGCCTGCTAAAAACTGCTAAAAAAAACACTGAACAGAAAATATTTATAGCAAACTGCAGAGTTCCAACCATTAAGAAAAACAAAAGCTGGCTTGGAGAAACAAAATAATTTGAAAAGATAAACATAAATATCACTATTTTGGCAACTATTAAGCAAAAAGAATGAGGATAAACTATAAATCGTTGTGGCCTTACTGCTAAAAATACATTTACACCATGGGGGGCATTTAAGTTTCAAGCATGTGCATTTATAATCCACTGCGTGCAGCTATATAATCATTGTTCAAAGAAGCATTGCAGGCTTAAAGCGCCCCTCACACCTTGGAGTGCTCTTCCCACTGTGGTGCTTTCCATGCTGTGTTTAAAATGTACCATTCATAAAGGTGTATAATCACGTATCAAACCACAGCAGATGCCTGGTGAAAAATCCAGAGGAGAGTTTCTGCGACACCCATTGTACAACATAAATATGATAAGACTATTCCAAGCAGTTGTTAGCGAAAGTGTGAAGAGCGAATTCATAATCTGTGAGGCATTATCCCTTAAGGAAACGTGGAGACCATTCAACATTCAAGTGATTAAATATTTGACTTACGTCCATAGTTTACAGCTGACCTTAGGCCAGGGTACTCCCCTGCCCTAAGTCCAATATCTGGAGCTCTGGGCATGCTCCATAAGGGAAAGACGTGTTGCAAATCTATAAGAGAATAAATTCGCATTTAAAATTCAGGGAGTTTGATGTTAGAAATTGTTTTTAACTCCTCAAACGAGCTGCGCAGTGTTGCGTTAGCCTCTGCGACGAAGCTGGCCAACACGTCCTCGCTTTAAAAAGGGTTTGAATTCTGAGAAAAGGATTCAGGATTCCAACGCAATTTAAAAGCGCAAGGCTAAAACAGAGTGGACATCCTTCTGCGGACTCAACAAACACACGGACCCCCTTTAAAAACGGAGGCTCTGTCCTAATTACCGAATCGCATCCACCTGGATTTCAATCAGGTGAGAGACTTCATGAGCCCGGTCAGGGTAACTGAAAACTATGTAAGCTGGTGGCGAGGAGACACGCCGAGCAGCTCACTGCCTGCTCACACCACCCGGCATAGCACCATAGCTGAGTAGCCCTGTACCTGATAGTGTCACCCAGCCACGCCCGTTAACGGCAGCCCTCCTCTCTTGATCCTCATGATCTGTGCACTTGGTATGGGTGCTAGGGAATGTTTTGAGGAACTTGCAAAATAAGTCCCAAGGGCCTGTTCATTTTATTGGTAACCTTGAGGAACCATGAAAGTTGTTAAACACACTAGACCTTTAAGACCACAGTCCTTAAGACAGGATACAGCCAATGTCCACAAGTTAGGCTTTAATTGCAGTTCATGAATTGATTGCAGACAACTTAAAAAATAAATGTAAATCCAATGATTGGAAATATAGAAAATATAATGTCATTTTGAGAATATATGAAAATCTGATCAAACGAGTAGAAGCTGAACTTGTAGAAAACCTCACGACCTTATCCAAAATCCACAAAGTATTTCAAAGTCCACGGTCCTCGTTGGCCCGAGTGAGCAAAAGAACTCTGATAATCTGAATTGTAACCCCACAGCCGGTTGGAAAACGGTTCATCCTCTGCGATGCTCGATCTTCTCTATTTTTTTTTTTATCAAAGTCCTTTTTGGTGCTCACCAGCTCAACGTCTCGTGAAATAAATCCTCTGAAGTGGTCAGTCCAGCAGTGTAATCCAAACTTGCTCGAAGGATCTTCAAGGGAGAAATAACCGCTAACCCTTTTTTTAATACTTTTTTTCCTATTATAAATTCAACAATTACAATCCATCGGTGAATCGGTGAACACACAACCACATCAATAAATCACTGCAGTCATGTGTTACACTCGATACGACGACTAGCATATACGTGCTTTGTGGTTACATGCTCTGCGTGCTGCCCTATTACTATCTCGCAGTGGGGTGTTATTAGGGCAGGGGGAGGGATCTCAGCTCACTTGACAGCACGTTATAAAGATAAGAAATGAAAAGTCTTCGGCGAGTAGGCCGTGATCGTGACGCCATCATCATCCTCGAGTAGTATAGAGTCTAGACACTGGTGGGGGTGGTGGGTTAAAGGGATGGCTGACATCTGGACGTGATGTGGAGTGGTCTTCTAATGAGCTCAATCCAGAAACAATCAAGAGTGTGATGACTGGGAGGAGGGTGGCTGAGAGAACACATATATATATACGTTTTATTAATTTTTATTAATTTAAATGTGTAAGCTTACACGTCACACCTGCAAGATTCTTGTGCAAAGCTTTCTGCATTGTTCTGTCAAAACTAATATAACTAACTAATATATATTATACTAAGAAATATTCCTCCTGGCCAAGTTTTGGCTCTCCGAAGCAGAGCAGGGATTTGTACCACGACTTCACCGACTTCCAAGGATGCGTGGAGACGAACAAATGACTTCATTGTTGTTGTGAAGCAGAGTTTTGGCCTCTTCGGCTTTGGCTCGCCGCCGTCCTCGGGTGTCTTAACGCGTCAGTGGATGGCGGAGGTAGATGTTAAAAACGCACGTTACACCTAATGAATAACACGTGAAAAAGAAGTGTTCCCGTTGAAACAAAGCCCTCTGTCTCATCGTCGCTAATGAAACATATAGCTCTTGTGTTTAAGTGTGTGTGTGTGTGTGTGTGTGTGTGTGAGGGAAACAGTGAAAGAGGCCACAAATTGTATTTTCTAATTAAAGCTTTATGTTGTTGACTCTCGGGGAGTTGCTGCTTTCACGGATGATTACATACCTAAATGCCTCCGCCAGATTTATAAATTCATTTGTAGAACAGAGATGTAGATTTGACTTTTCCCCATTTCCTATACAGTTTGTAGATTACACCAGCAGCACTGTCAGAGCTTAATAAGCTTTCAAATTTATATTACTGCGGCTTTTCAAGCAGTGGTGAGTACACACACTTCACATGGTTTCTTCACTCACACGGAGTATTCATTTTCTGTACAACCGGCTGGTTAAATCCAAGGGGGGGGCTTCAGAACAACACTGAAAAGGGCATAATGGCAAGAAAAAGGCTATTTGAACCTTTTTAATTGTTTCAATTGACCACTATTGAGATATTTCAGGGGGAAAATAGTGGTGGCAGGTAGCGAATAGAGGGATTCATGCATATTCTAAACTAAAGAGACTTTCTGAAAACATTCCAATAGCCCAAATGAGCGAATGGTCCCAATCGAACGCCAACTCGTAAAAAAAAAAGCAGAGAGAGGAAAAAGACACAAGATTTGGAATTTTCTTGTGGAATCCAGCCACATTTTTGCAATCAAAATGGCAGACAAAGCAGACTCCCTTTCTATCGAGTTAGATGGCGTGTTAATTCAAATAGCCACAGCTGATTTGCAAGCCACTGAATTGGAAACGGACATCCTTAAAACTGAAAAGAGGTTACGAGTCGTAATCAAGGAAAGTGGTGGCAAGGTGCTAGGCAGAACGGGGGAATAGGACCCAAATGCAGACATGGGCACTGATGCAGGTAAAAACCAAGCAGGACAAAGACTTTGTGGATTGTGAGGCAGGCAGTGGTCAAAACCAGGAAAGCAGTCCATACAGGCAAACAGATCAGACAAGGAACAGGCAAGAATCAGAGTCTGAAAAACAATCCAAAAGTCCAAAAAACACTGGAAATACCGGAATACGGTGTTGCCAGGTTGGTTCAAAAACCTAATTATTAGCCAGAAAATAATATCAGTATTGAAAAAATAAGAAAAACATCTGCACCATGACAAATCTGGTAAAGTTTTGTCAACCCGCACCCAAGCTAACTTTTACTGACATGAAACCATCCTACTAGAGTTGTGACGTTCACGAACGAACCGGATCTACTGACCAGCTCTTTAACACGAACGATGGGAACCGAGTCGCAGTTGCGAGCCGTTCTTTAGACTCGGTAGATTCGGTTCGTTCGTGAACGTCACAACTCTAGCGCCTCGGCACGCGGCGGTCTCAAGAAGGGGGAGGACACGCTTCTTTTGAAGTGAGTGGCTGGCGACTCAAAAGGACAAAATCATGACACAATGATAGTGACGATGAAGTCTCCATCACTGAAAGTGAAAACGACACCGTCAGTGCTAGCTCTAGTCAAACCATTCCTGCTACCACAGAACCAAAAACAAAACAGACATCTCTCAGTCGGTGTAACTTTGCAGCACCTGTCACGACCAGGGGATTGATAGATGAAGAGCTCGCAAAAATGATAGCCGCTGACTTCCAGCCATTTCAAATTGTGGAAGACTCAAAGGATTCAAAAAATTCTGCAACGCTCTCAACCCCTCCTACACTCCTCCATGTAGGAGGGTAC
Source organism: Enoplosus armatus (assembly GCF_043641665.1). Classification (NCBI taxonomy): domain Eukaryota; kingdom Metazoa; phylum Chordata; class Actinopteri; order Centrarchiformes; family Enoplosidae; genus Enoplosus; species Enoplosus armatus. Next base: position 19,083,530 of record NC_092199.1, read on the forward strand.
TAACCCAGAACGTTTCTGAAATGTATGAGAGCGAGGCAGCATCACTTAGGGAAAGGGTGTCCAAAGCGTCAGCAGTTTGCCAAACAACAGATTGTTGGATGTCAAGGGTTACAACCTTCATTCGCGTCCGTAACATGCCACTTTATTGAAGATTTCCACATGTCCTCCTGCGTATTGGACTGTTTTGAATTCAGTGAGCGGCACGCGACCGATTTCCAGAGAAGGGCAACGACACAGGCAGCAAAAGACATGGTCAACTCTCTTTGTTCAAACACGTCAGCTAGATTCCGCAGAATGGAATGCAACCGCACCCTTGCGGACGCTGCTGCGCTTGACCCAAGATTTAAAAGGATGGCATCCACGGATGGCAGAGCTGCAGACGAGACTTTCCAAAGAATATCAACTGCAGCAGCAAGACTCACTCTAAATCCAGGACGACGTCAGGCTAATATCGCAATCTCATCATACAATTGTTTTATCTCCCACCCCATTGTTATATCTCCCACCCCTATGAGCAGGCGCCGTCATGGAGGTGCGGGCTTACCTAGAGGAGCCTAGAAGATCCTCTCAAGCCTGTGGAAAAGTCGGGCCCTCGTGCACCCCAGGCTTAGCAAGCTCACGGCTAAGAAACTTTGCATTGTGGCGACATCAGTTCCGTCTGAGAGAATGTCCTCCAAGACTGGACAAATAATCTCAAGAGACAAGGAGTCGCCTCAAGCCCGCAAAAGTGAGATCACTCGTCTTCCTCAATGCAAAAAGGACGAGAAGGAGAGGCAGAAGAAGCCATAAAGCATGCAACTGCTTTATTAGCACTGGAAGTATTGTTTTGCACAAATTATTGTGAGTTTTTCTATCAAAAAAGAAGTTCTTTACTAAAATTTGCACTGATGCTGCTCAGGTATACGCTATTATTCATTAGTCCATTGCAGGGTTTATACTAGTAGTACTAGTGGGCTGTATTTACATTTTCCCTCTAATTTATTCTAGTTTTATCTATTTTTCTAATACTTGAAATATTTTTGTGAAAGTATTGACTCTTTCTATCAAAATATTCACGCGTGAAATGTTTTTCTCGAAAGATTTGCACTAAAACCACTCAGGTGTACTACATACATGTACACAATACTAGCAGTACAGAGCTACTGCGGCATGTGGTATCTGTATTTTTATCTTGTATACTAGATTTCTTAAAGGTGCTTTCAGTGATTTTACATAAAAGAAGGAGTGAGAGGAAAAAACCCACCACCCTTGAATCAGACATCAGACATTAAAATCTAGTCCACACATGAAATGAAGCCAAATGAAATTATAATCAATATTTCAGAATCATTCAAACTCAGACATCCCACGGATAGAATGTATATTGGTGGGAGGTCTAAGCTTTGAATGATTCTGATTCAAATCTTACCCTATCATTCCTCCCAGTGATTATTTCCCGGATGAAATGAGTTACCCCCAGGCTGGCTTCTTAAAAATATAAAAAGTATAAAAATGAGCCAGTCTTTGAAAGGAACGGATCCACAAGATCCTGGCTCCCTTCGAAGAGCCGTAAATCCCATCTCTATAGGAAGCACTGTGACACCAACTTGGGGGGTAACGTCCCGCCCATCCACCTGTCCGACCCAATCGCAAGCACTATCAATCACAGCTGCCGGTCATGACCTTTCACCCTGTTTTTTATAACACCAGAACCAAACGAAAAATGAACACTAGAACGAACATCAGCGTGATAAGAACCACCTAAAATGACAGAAACCATCTTTGGGAAAACCTTAGGTTGTTAGGAAACTTTTGCGTGTCATCCCGAGCGGGGATTTCATCTTTTCTCAAAGTAAAAGGTTCTATAGATTTCTAATTTGAATGTACAGTTGCGCTTGTGTTCGTGAAAAAGATCAGTGAGGAAGACCTCCTCTCTCATGCACTCAAGCTTCCAGCTCGTTCCTGCTCTCCTCACTGTCATAAGTATCAATGCAAAACTTATTTCATTTACTCGTTTTAAATCGCGACCTTTAAGTCCTAACCGCCACTCTGTATCTCCATTTGCCAGGATTACAGCGTGCAGCTAAGTGGCTGGCGAGCTTGCGTAACATTGACCCTTGCTGTTCGAACCTGCTCTCCCATTTCTTTGTGTATATTTGTTTTAGTTTAACCAGGATGCGCTTCACGAGCTCCCAGTGCTCCCTGAGTCAACATTGGTGATTGTTGAGGGGTTTAAACAACCCTCCAAGCAATTTGTTGCCTGAGTTGAATTAATCTAATGAATTGGCTTGAGTCAATTACATCGAAGGCTGCAATTCTTTGTCTTTCTTATTTGGTATGGCGTGCTAAGTGCACACCTTGTCAGGCGATGCCATTAAACCCCCACCGTCGGGGGAGAGGCAAAGAATAAATAAAACTTAGTGCCTCGTCTATGCCTCCAACCGCTATTTGTCTAAAGCTCCGTAATTGCTGTTTAATATGGTGGTGTGGTGTTTGTGTGCGTGCGAGTGAGGATCTGGCGCACTGTTGGGCCGACTGAGGGCCAAGGGATGATACAAGTTAGTGGCAATATTGCCCCAGTCAGATAGGCAGAGTGATGCTCATTAGCGGAGAATAATGCGCGCTTATTGACAAACACACACGCCGAGCGGAGCCATTTTACGTCAATAAGCGTCATTCACTCGTAGATGATGTGCACAAGGCAAGGTTGTTCTATCCACGCTGACAGGTCTATTCGTCTGACTCGCGTTTACATTCGCTTTCATGACCTTTTAGGGCTCCTCTCAGACAGGGATCACACACATGAAGGAGATGGGACCTTTGCAGCAGATTAGCTGTGCCATAATGTCCATTTATTCGCATTGGTCCCAGAGCAAGAAAGGTTAGCCTAACCAGGATATAGGGAGGAAGCGGCTCATCCAGGTTCCCTCGAGAATTACGTGTTTAATACAAATCTACATATTCAGTCATCAAATGGATTGTTGAGATTTCTTTTCCCCCTTTTTAGTATGTGTGTGCATGTAACATGACATATGGGGGGGGGGTTAGACAGGAGATCAGAGCGGAGGAGGATCTGTGAAATGTCTGGTGTTACAGCACTGAACTGGAAAAACCCTGCATGGCACTACAGACTCTGAAGAGTAACACACTGTGAGGGCAGCCAAGCTTTCCTTCAGCCCAATATCTGCAGAGTGTGCTTGTAATATCAATGAGAGTATCTTCACAAAGTTAGAAAGACGATGACAGTTGTACAAAATGGACATGGTGCTACTCGCTCTTTTATATAATAACAAGAGTCATCAAATAGCTAATACCCAAATCTTTTTGGAAGTCGATTGAATTGGTCATAAGTGACTAATTACTCTATCCTCACCTAAGCTCGGGACGGTCAACGTCTCCAGTCCTCTCTTGGATCTGTGTGGGCTAGGCACCTACAAGGCAAAGGGACCTCCATGATCTTTTTGGCTCATTACTCTGGCGGTAATGGGTCCTCCACCTTGTATGATCCTTCCGTTGTGTAAGTGCCCTGAAAGTTGTCGCTATCCATCACAGCTTAAAGTGGCTGATGTCAGTATGTGTATGAGTCCTTTGCCCCCCCCCCCCCCCCCTTTTACTTGAGTTTTTTGAAGAAATAATTAGATCAGAGAAAGATTGATACCATTCTCACATTTCTGTTTATGTACATATTATAGAAACCAGATACAACATGTACATTAGTGGGCTTTCGAGGTTTCGGTAGGTGTATTTTTGACCTTTGGAGAGGGCCAGCTGTTTTCCCCTGCTCCCCTGCGGCTAGTCTTTATGCTAAGCTATGCTATCACCTCCTGGCTAGCTTGATACTTAATAGACAGACATGAGACTGCTGTTGATCATCTCACTTTCAGGAAGAAGGCCAATCAGTGTAATTCCCATAATGCTGAACTCTTCCTTTAAGCGATGCTCTTTTCTTTGACTGCACATCCTCATGTGGTCACTGCTCGTGGTAACTATTCTTCCATATATACTAAACATAGCAGAAACCCTTCCTGTAGATTTAAGGATTTATTTTGCTGCGACGAGCATGTATCGTATCTGAAGCACCACCAAAAGCTTTCTGAAGTGATATATTCTGGAAAGGATTCGGGTTTACTTGTTGCTTCCTGTCATGCTCTGGAGCAGGATCCAAATTCGGGTCAAAAGAGAGGACTTAATTTTGTCAGGGGGCAGAAACTCCAGTAAAATGCTAATGTTGCTCTGCATGAATTGGCAATTGCTTGCTAACATATTGCCTTTTCAATTTCAGTATTGCAAGAATACACCAAGGCAGCGTGTTTTGGAGTTCTACTGCCCCACAGTTGCCAAAAATAAATGCTTTATGGTGCTTTAAAACTTTTGTAACTCCTAAATAGAACAGTGATGAAGTGAAATTTCGGGTGCAAGAGGTCTTGGTTTTATATCCAGAACGAGCCCTTGACAAACAACAAACCACTTCCTTTGAGTCTCAAAGGAAAGGTTAGTGGATGAATGTATTCAGCTGAAGGCCCTAAGAAGTACAAGTGATACACACACACACACATGTATATGATGATGTGTGTGTTCGTATGGGTTCAGGGATCAGTGTCGGTCTCATTGTGAAATCGCCGGCAGCCACTGCTCCCCTGCTGCGTCGCCTCAGCTGTGGCGTGGTTGTTGGAAGCGGCCGTGGCGGCAGTTGTTGGTGCAGCAGCGCATCCCAGCAGTCTGCTGCTGTTGCTGTGAGGCTGCTTTCACTGTGATGAACAGCTGATAACGCAACATCTGAGAGGCTGGGAAGGGGAGACAAAGGGGAGACGAAGGGGGCTTGGGGGGGGGGGGGGGGTATCAGAAGAAGAAGAAGGGTATCAATACGTGTGTGTGTGTGGGGGAGGAGGCGTTTGGCGCAGATGGAGGCAAAGAATGACTCAGGAATGTGGCAGTTGTTGCTATTGAATTTTTATACACTCGAGAATAAAATATTGATGAGCTAATTTGCCTAAACTCATCATCTTATATACTAATGTCAATTTTCACGAGCATTGTTAATGGTGACCTTTAAACAGCTAGGCTAAGGGGTTGCACAAAAATTATTGCGGGTAGGGGTTCAGAAATTCTTCTCTTATGAGATTTATTGTCCCAAAATAAAAAAAATAAAAAAAAGACCAAATATAATATATCTAAAAAATATGGCTTCATCATGTGTCATGAAGTTTTTGCCGTACAAGGACAGCAGCTGTGTCTCTCTATCAGGATTTTATTTTCCTCATCAAAATCAAGGAGTTCAGAGGACCATTATGTCGGTTTTGAGACAGTAAACGTGGATCTTAAGTTATTAGTGATTCAACGTTATATCTCCAGAGAGCGCGCCATTTTTCACCAACCCACAGCAGCTCCCAGCTCCCATGCTCTGTTCAGTCGGCACATTGGCGATGTGGGATATATAAACACGGACTACAAGTCTAGCGGTCAAATTTGTCTGAATAACAAGAGGGGACAATGTTTCATTCTGTTTGAACACACCTTCAGCAAAGTGGAGGGTCCAAAGAAAATAGTAATGCTCACCCTCCCTCCCTACCCTTAATCATTCATTCTTTGTACACTTCCTAAGAAATGTAACACATCAACCCACAGGCTTCCTCTTTCAAATCTTTCTGTATAAACTATGGGACACTGACAAAAGTCTCTCATACTGCCAAACTGTGATACAAGAAGCAGAGAGAGTGGTAATAACGTCAGCTTTGAATTTGATTAAAAAAAAAAAATGTGGGTGCTGAAAACAAATAACTTGAATATGGCCTGCATTGGGAAGAGATATTGGAAAATGTCAATGTACATGCGGATGGAGAGGATGATTTTCTCCTCTGCCCATCTCCCTTAGGGTGTTTGTGTGTGTGTGTGTGTCTTCCCCCCTGAAGTGAGTAATAATGATGGTGATTACCATAAAAGAGACTAAACCTGCCTCTGACTGATACGGCAATACCAACATGGGACAGCCAGCCGTCAGCTGTTACTCACTTACCAAAATGATAAAGTCTACAAATGTGAATGTTTTTCTCTATATTATTTTCTTTCGCATTCAGGCTCAGCTCCAGATCGCCCGGGGCAAGTTTGTATTTTGATGCGGGTGGTGGGAAATTTAATTTTGAATGTGCATGTGAGTGTCCTGAACAGTGGCAGCAGAGAGCAAGTTATTGTTTCGTGGTGTGTGGCGGTGTGATCAATATTCAGTTAAGAGAGTTCAAGGGTCGAACTACAGAGAAATACACAAACTTTCATATGGACCTTTGGAGCTCAACCCAGCAACTGAGCTGCATTGATTGCCCACATTTTCTTAATGTCACATACAGTGCATTGTACAGAATCAACAATTATATTATCTTTGTTTTTTCAATTTTTCACGCTCCTTTCATTTTACCTTTATTTTATTTTTTTTAACCAATCTCTGTGAAATCGTGTGTACGGGTAATTTCCATCATCAGTTATGTTTTGTTGGAAATGTGATGTCATTTGGATTACATTTTTTTTTTCTGTTTTTTCTTCCATACGTGCTTCCATTTACTTCCATGTTTTATTTTGCTTTTCAAGATACTCAAAAACACCCTCAACCAGAAAACTGAAACAATACATTATCTGTTCAACATTTCCTCAACATAAAGAGGAACTGTTTTTTTCACTGTATCTGCAATTTGCTCATTATATATATTTCATTAGTTTTTCCTGCAATATCCACTTTTAGGCAGCTTGAAGCAAGCTAAGGTTAGGGATAGATTGTGGTCTTGCTTTCCAACATTTTGGGTAAATATGCTTATTTGCTTTCTTTCTGGGTGAAGATTGATACCACACTCTGTCTGTGTGCCATGTGCAGAGCTGGAGCTAGGATGTGATTAGCCTATCTTAGCATAAAGACTGGAAGCAGAAGGAAACATCTGCGCCCTAAATCACCTCTAAAGCTCACTAACTGACGCGTCTCTTATTTGTTAATTCTGCACACAAATAGAAATGTAAAAAACACAATTTGTGGTTTTAGGGGGGCTTACATGCTCTGAATATTTTTCTGGTTCTTTATGCTAAGCTAAGCTAATCACCTTCAGAAATATGTCCCCTTAGTGTACATGCCATTGAGACTACTTTTTTGTTCCATTGTGGAATTTCTGAAGGCACTCGTGCATAAACATGAAAACGATAAACAACGTGATTTTGGACACAGCCATTTACTTTTTCAAATCGACAAAAAAAATGCTACTACGGCATTCAGGTTGCCGGTATAGGTAGGCATGCATATTCTTTGGATTCTAAGCACCACCAGCCAAATGGCGACAGCCAAAATGCCAAAGTCGAGGCTTCAAAATAGTGACTTCATGGTGGCTACGTCCACTTCTTTTACAGTCTATGCTAGCAACATACATACAGACTAAGGCTGAGTCTAAAATTCCTCTCTCTTTACTATATACTGCACTAGTAGTTACCCTCCGCCATTCTATTTCAGTGTTCAAATTCAGTGTGTGTGAATGTATCAAATATACAGTGTCCATGTCATGTACATGTATATATATATATAGTCATATATCTTCATGATGAATGCCCATTTTTTGCGCTAGATGAAACATTTTCCACTTCTTCTGTTACGGCTACAGTTTGCACCGCCTCGACTTTGTACGCCGCCCCTAACATTTGCTTTGTGTTCAGTCTGTACACACCTGAAGGACGTCAAAACATATTTGGCAAAGCCAATTAAACAGGTGACGTAGAAGAGAGGGTTTTTCTTATTCTATTGTTTCCATTGGATTTGTAATAGCCTGCAAAGCCACAGACTTTCTCTGCTGTTACTACTTTGAAAGTGAAATTTCTTTGTGTGCGTTTTGGCATTCACTCCCACATATTCACTAGCAAAGTGTACAGTGAGCAATAGTGTAGGTGATAAGGAAAATGACAGGGAAGACATGTTTTCTTGGTGTATTGTTCTGTTGTGACACGAAGCTGCAAAGCTTGCCCGCAGGCTGTGTCGCGGCCGGGGTTAAGAGCTTTTAAACTTTTTCCAAAAGGCTGTGAACTCTGAACAGCAGGCACTGGCCCTGTGGCCCGCTAGCTGCGTCGCATCCTCATTCCTCAATAAGCAGCTCCCCGTTGTGCCCTGTGTCAGCGGAGGAGAGGAGATTAAGCAGTGCTTTTAAGTGGTTGTGGCGTATAACCTTTAATGTCCAACCTGCACACACACACACACACACACACTGTCATCCATGAACTCCAGGGAACGCGTCCCTTTAGTGGGGACACCATGCCAGACTTCATTAACCTCCACAGTGTAGGTTCATGTTGCAGCGAAATGTTTTATTTTAGTCCAAGCAGAGGTACCACCCTCGATCCACGGGGTAAATCTTGGTTCGAAATGGACTAAAGGTGCTTTAACCTCACATTATCTTATCTAATGTGAATGAATGTGAATATTCAAGGGAAACTCCATGTATTTTACAAATTCATGTAGGATCGAGAGTTATACTAACTGCTGACATCAGGGTACGCGACAAGGTCACTTGGAGCATTAAGGAAAACAACTGGAGTCGTTGGATGATCAAACACAAGGTGAATCGAGTTATATACACCACTAACAAAGGACACCAGCAAACCAATGACAGCAGCTAAAATGTCCACCATCATCTCCCCTTTGCGTTCTCAAACTATGTCTATGCACAACTATGCTAAGGTAGCTAATGTAGCTGTGGACATTAACCATGAATGCTCACCATTATTTCTTACTGTACTTCAATAAATTCAGATAAAAAAGTTAAATTTGGGATTCGCTGCCTGACTGACCTGTTGATGTTCGGCGTTAAAGTTATCCGGGAGAGAGCTACTTTGTTCCAGGATACCGAAGATTATGGAGGACCAGGATTAGATCTGTTTTTGAAGACTATTCTCGGTGAGTGTATTTTTCTCTTTCGGTGCTACCTTACAATGTAAAATGTTGGTTCATGCTCATTTCAAGGAATTTCAAAGATGTGGGCCTTTACAAGGTGCTATGATTGCTATCGAATTGCATTAGTGGGAATGAGGGATTTGGTTTTTTGTAATCTCATTCTCAAGAGAACATAAAGTTACAGACAGACAGGACGTTCAACAGAGGGAGACAGAAATAGAACACAAATCATAAAAGTGATAAGTGCCGAAAAGTAGTCAGAATTTCTTTTAACTAAATATAAAACTATGTGCAACTCTTGTCTAAAACGGCTTGTTTCAGGCAGAGTGTGAACTGAGTTGCTGTATAAAGGGCCAGGAGAATATAAATAAGGACTTTTTTGAACTGTGAATCATGCAGAGCTGCTCTGGTTGGGTCCCAGAATAAAAATATAGAGCTGAAATGAGCATGATATGGGACCTTTAAAGGAGTTGCATTGGAGCGATGGCAGTGTTTGGGGAGTAGGGGCTGGACCAGTAGCAGTAGTAGTAGTGTGGGTTGATAATGAGGTTCATGGAAAACATCTGCTTAAATTTGAGAAACACATGTAGCATCTTTAACCACTGATCCCCTTCAGCCCATACCGATATGAATGAGTGGATTATCAGTGTCTAATAGGAAGGAACAGCCCTTCTGATCTGCGGCTCACCACCTGCTTAATGTGTACGTCCAGTGTTTAACTGGTATTATGGGGCCACCCCTCCTCTACCTGGTTTAAGAACAAATCACAGAGCAGCGTCTCCATCTTGAACACAGAAGCTAAACACGCTGCTTTTGATTCCGCCGATGCACTGACTAGATAGCTGTCACCTTGAAGTGTTGCAGCCCAGCCCAATCCAATCTTTTAACCCCAGCCCACGTGGAGCCCACAGGCTTTTTATCGGCAATAATAACATGCTTGGCACTTGGTGGTTCTTTGTTAAGATTTTATTCTCTCTCCTCCTTGCTCTCTCTTCCACTTTATGATCTAAAATTGATGCCAAAGCCCCAGTGGTCTCTCTGGTGGATGCCGAGAGACTTTGAAGTGGGAGAAGTTTGACAAACGGCCCGAGGCGAGTGTTTCATGGGGCTATGGGGAGGCTGCTTTTCCCCGAGTTACACCAACATGGAGGGGGTAACAGCTTTCACACGGGAAGGGCATCGGCAAAAAGTTTCTGGAGGACAAAAATGCTGGAGCTGGTAGCACTTTAAGCTTTCGTATGTATGTTTGTGTGTGTGTGTGTGTGTGTTCCTTTCACATTTATCAAAGCTGCTGCCGTTTAAAGCAAAATACAGACGTTTTCTACCCGTTAGCTTTTCACCCCGATTCAGAATACTAATAATTAGTTAACATCAGATCAGGACAAACTACACAACACACTACAATGCAAGTGATAAAATCAGGTCTTTAAAGAGGAAAATGCAGAGGTGTTGTAGTGAGGGCCCCAACATAGGGAGGGCCATCAAGAAGTGTCAAAAGTAAACTCACCTTTTTTTTTTGTGTCTGTCTCTGCCCCCTCTGAAAAGTGCATACGTCTTGTCCACTCTGCTATCGGGTTGAACAAGAACAATTTTCCAAAATGTGGTAATGGCGCCGAATATGCAAAATACTCGCCTGCCAATATTTTGCATCAAAACTATTCATGGAATATCGACAGATGGATTGATGGATTTGCGATGGTTCAACTGGAAAAGTCCCACGTGTCAACCCATTCTAGTGAACTCAGCATCACGAATGAAGCTAACAGCTGTCTTATTTAGGCTGCTTTTCGTGTCCATTTGTCAGTGGTGAGAAACAAAAAAACAATCAACGGGTCCGCCATTGTCATTAGGAGTCGTGGCTTGGCGTCTGCGCGGCGTAAACTTGGATTGGTTGATGCCTTTATTCGCGGTGTGAAAAGCTTCGACTTTGTTATGGAAAGCGGTGACCTTGCTGCTGCCCCACAGTTGTATACCGCTAACCAGTCAAGCTGCAGTTTACATGTACGAACTATAAATCTGTCCAGACTCAAGATTTTTGGCAATGGCAAATGGAAGTTATCACTATATTGATGATAGACAATGACATTGTTGAACTGATTGATGAAGGATTACCATAGATGTATTGGCTGAACAGGTACACATGTACTTGATGTATAAATGGATTCTTATAGTAGTATAGCTACACAAAATGTGGCGCTTTGGTTTTTTCCCTGGCGTTTTCAGATGAAACTCGCTCACTCACAGGATCGCGATTAGCTAGGCGCGCTCCAATACGTTCCTTGCAGTCATGTGATTGGTGGAGGAAAGCCCGCACTGTGCTAGTTAATGTTTACTCATTGTGTCGTCCCCGTCAACATGTGTGTGAAATCTGGAACCAACCGATTCATTCTTAAATTATGGCATTGTGTCACACACACACAGTGTCACCTATTTAGTGTCCGACCGGCTGTGAATATGGTCACAATCTGAATAATGAATAATGGCCCAAAAAATTTTTTTTGACGTCACAGTGAAGTTGACCTTTGACCTTTTGGATGAAAAATGTCATCACTTCATCTTTGTATCCCATTAAATATCATGTGTGGAATGTTGTCATAATTGCTGCATCAGTTCTTGAGTTATGGCCAAAAGCGTGTTTGTCAAGGTCATTGAGGCCAGTGTGACCTTTGACCTTTGACCACCAAATTCTAATCAGTTCATCCTTGTGTCCAAGTGGATGTTGCCAAATTAGAAGAAAAGTTATCATCCTTAAGAATTTCATGAAAGCAAACCTAGTTTTTGACACTATTTGTGCTCAGTATTTTTTTTCTGCAATAGCCATTCAATGTATTTACATATCACATCATAACATAGATCAAAATGTTATAGTAATATTTTCCCTAAACCTGCAATATCTGATTTCTGTGCAACAACAGGCTGTAAACCCAACACTGACACTTTATCACCTAATAAAGGTGAAATGGCAAATACAATTCATTTATTTGAATTTGAGTTTAAAGTCAGAAACCTGAGAATAAAATCAGATCCCTGCATTAAAAACTGTTTAATATGCAGTTATGGGCCGCTGCAGCTAACATGACAACCCACTGTTAGCGGTTGTCATGGTAACACGACACACTTTCTGGCTCAGGAGTTTTTCAGGAGTTCAGCAGACAGAAAAATGGCGACCTTCAGAGCGAGCGATGGAGAGATTTGACATGGTACACAGAGCCCAAAGATACGCGGTACATCATAGCCCTCAACACAGTCTGACAGGACTGCATCTGACAAAACTAAGGAAGTTGTGGAAGACAGACAGATCTACCCACTGTGGCACTGCACGTTCCCAACATTGTATGTGTCGCCAACATCATATATGGCTCCTTCATCCCAGTATACATAAGACACAAGACAAGAAAGCGCCTGTCAGTCGAGTTTCAGACCTGTGGGTTGTGCTCTCTCTCATTTCCCTTTAAAATGCCTGCAAACCTTTTGTTTTGTTTTGTTTGTTTGTCCTCAAATAAAACACCTTTTTTTTTTTTCTTATATTTTTATTATTTCTATTTAATTATATTAATTGTTTATTTTAAGTTAAATATTTACGTGTAAATCTGCAGAGACCCGCAGAGAAATCTGCACCTTATGGCTTTTATTCTGAGAAGGGGGCCTGTATTATTTAAAGAGGAAGGTATTCTGCTCATTTCCAGCTCTATATCTTTATTCTGGGACACCACTAGAGTAGCTTTGCATGATCAAATAAGTCCTCATTCATCTTATTCTGGCCCTTCATGCGGCCCTTCAGTTCAGCCTCCTGTCTGACACAAGCCGTTTGAGCGCCTGTCTCTTCAAGCCCCGCCTCCCTAAAAGCCCACTTTCTTCTGGTTGGCCGGCTCCCAGCTGCCCACGAGGGTCTCTCTCTCTCTCTCTCTCTCTCTCTCTCTCTCTCAGCTCGCACTCTGCACAGAGCGGCATCGCTTCATACTCACCGCGCTTGAGCTTGACAGTGCAGTGACAGCTACAGTAACTTCGCTTGGAAAATAGAGATATGGGGCCACTGCATTTGATGAACTTACTGTTTAACAGACCGCAAATGAGACAAGAGGAAGTACGTTGAAAAAACGATAGATGCTGCTGGAGCTGAGTGTTTCTGGGGACTGGGCCTCACTGATTACCGTACAAAAACACACAACTTTATTTCCTGATTTTGGTGAAACTCCATCATTTTATGGAGAAAATGTTTTCTGGTTTTCCCTCTGATGTCCTCCGGCTGCTCTGCCTCAACTCTCGTGGATTTAGTGGATAAAGAGCAGTCCTGAGCAGCGTGTCTCTCTAGTTAATATAAAAATATCGATTATACCAGCTTTAAATGTGCTTTAAACAGTTGATTATTGATTACCTTATCAACCGCTCATTAATATCGATTCAGCCATGTGTGAAAATGGATATATATAAAGGGGGTGAGGTATACAATGTTACAGATACAAAAGTTCTGAAAGACTATAAATGATCACCAACGCTGACTTATAACTGGTGACCACCCAGTGAAACCATTACTCAGCATTCGACCTGGTTGTGAAAACACAGGGAGCGACATGAGCGTGTCTGCAGAAGCACTTCAATCATGGCAATAACGATGGAATCACCTAAATGTGGAATGGGACAAAACCTGTGTCTGGAAAGCGAGTCCTCCTCCCCACAGCGTTCAGGCAGCCTCTCACTGCAGAGTCAGACCGTGCCAAAGTAATAACTAATGCTACGGGAGTGTTTATTGCAGATATGCGACCATATATTGAATGTTTACAGTTTTCAAAATATATGACAAATACATTATTTTCTGCATTTTGTTTTTTACCTGCTGTACTGAAAGTTCACCAAACCATGACCCCAAAATTGAGGAATTTTGTGTACCTTTACACCTCTAGTTGGATGCCCGTGTTGCATTTGTTAACATTACACATCTCGTTATAACGTACCAGGACAGTTGGACTGGCTGGCTGGTAATGTTAACGCGACAGCTAACTAACGTTACGTCTCTCTGAGTTGTTCACAAACCTTTATTTGACTAGTTTAGCACTGCCGCACCACCCGCCACCACAAGTAAACCCTCATCCTGTGGGAAACACTGTACTGAGTACTCGTGTAATAATGCAGTAATGACAATTCATGGGTCGGGACATCAACATGTTTGCATTGTAAGATGGTCTCTAGTTAGGTATGTTTTCCTTTCTCTTTGTGGAGCTTGTATGAACCCCCCGATGCCGCAAACACAATCAGCCTATTGACGCTGTCGGCGGATAATGATGGTGATGGTAAGGCTCAGCCTAACAGTCAGCCTTGTCATGTTGATGTTGGCTGAGGACAAGAAGGAAGCAAACTGTTCAGCAGGGGGCCCATGTGTGTTCTTGGACTAGCAAGTAGCGTTATGACAACGTTTAAAAGGAACTTTATTAATTTAAGATTTTATTCAAAAGGCCATTAAAAAGCAATGTCCATATGGATTTAAGCGTTCACTGTTATACCTCTCTGCAGTGTCCACAGCACCACTCAAATGACATCTTGAGGGATTCCGTGGCACGTAAACAACCCGTCTACCTACAGTAGGTATCCTAGAATCCTTCGCCTCGCGTTCCACTGAAAAGGCTTTTTCGACAATGGGACATGCACATGCACTTAGAGGAAATCCCCGGATACTCAGCTGTATTATGAAACGCTCGTTGTTGGTCAAAGGTTTCCTGAGTTCTGATGTAAAACAGTAGCTGAAGTTCATTGAGATGGGATCAAAGCGCACAAGAGCCGATGTGTAAACGCTAACGCGACAGTGCGTCATCGAAAAAAAGATGAACAAATCCAGCCTTGCCGCGCATTTACTATGAGAGGTTAATTTATTAAACGTCATTTAACACTTTATACAAAATGCAAAATATGTGCTCTTCTCGTGGGTCTTTATCTGGTCCATGTTAATGAAAGACGGCTGGCTGGCGCACACAGCGGATCATTAATGTTGCATCATGTTGCGTTGCTTTGCATGGTGAAAATTTGACTGTGGCACAATCTCCACTGGATATTAGTCGCGCTGGTGACGGGACAACATCAAAAGCCACAGTCCTTATGATGGGAGCAAGTCAAATGGGTAACGAACAGCAGTCTCCCCGTGTTAAAAAATTTAAAATGCCAAAATAAAAGCATGTATGTATTTACTGAGTCATGATTAAAAGACAAACGTGGAAATGTTGTAATGTTGTCATTGATAAATTAATTGCCTTTCATGAATTTTTCATCCCACATTAAAATCTAATCACAACATCGACATGTATACTTAAACATGCCAATATTAAACACAAATCTCTGTCATTCGTTTTTATATGCAAAGGTGGGTTTTTTTTTTTCTTTTTTGGCATTGCAAATGCAAAGAAGCATGTGTTTTCCAAATGCTGAGGTGTTTGAGGAAATAGATGATATTTTCCGGCATCATTTATTTTCTCAAAGAGAAGGGGAAGAAAAGGAAAAGACATGAGAGTTAACTCTGGTAGGTTGCATTGGTTCATTGAAAGGAACAACCAGAAGTCATGCCCATAATTCAAGAAGGCAAGGTATCATGGGGCTAGGGACGCGGAGGATACTGCTGCAGATGTTACTGTTCTTCCCTGCAGGTGGCGCAGGGTTCAGACTGAAGCTACAGGTCTGAAGCGTCCCCAAAAAATATTTATTGGATATTGGATGAATCACTTTTTTTTTTTAAATGTTTATTTTCCTGGAGATCCACTTGGTTAACATGTATCTATTTTACACCATTTGTTGCTTGATGGATGAGGTCAGCTTGGGGTTGCCGTGCAGAAAGGGGCTGACATGCGGTGTGTTGGAGGTTACAGAGCAGAGAGGAGGGGAAGGAGGAGATGTCAGTTCTGCACGGCCGACTCCTGTGGCAGCTCCCTCTCCTCTGGGTGCAGAGGCACCTTATCACCACCGCCCCACCCCAACACACACACACACACACACATCCCATCATTGGAGTCACTCTCCTGCCCCTGCCACACTGAAGGCTCTGTTCACGCTACAAAAAATGGAGGGCTAACTCTCTCAACCACTGCTTGTGCGCTGTGGCAGAGACAAGTGATAGTCTCTGTCATTTCAGTGGCATTGTTATTGTCCATGTAGCCCGAGATTAAACACAATTTCCAAACCAAACCTCTCGGCTTCCTATTGCAATGAGGATGTTCCTGCCCTCCTCTTGATGGTGTGCTCTCCTGTACATTTACACAAATGACCTGGGATTTTGAATTTGTTTGTGTGAATCGAATTTGCTATTCAGAATCTGAAATCAGCTTTTTCGGGCCAAGTGTGATTATGATGACAAGCTCTCAGTGTGTAACATATATATAAAACAACAATGGATAACAACATACAGAATCAGAAATACTTTATTGATCCCCGGGGGGGGGGGGGGGGGGGGGGGTATTGTACAGTGCTGGTGCTCCCATTCAAGAGTAGAAAGTAGTATACATTTATTTATTCATTTTATTATTTATTTAAAAATTACACATTTACAATATTGAAGTGAAAAATAAAAGTAAAAACAAAAAGTACAATAACAATGTGTATGTATGTATGTACTGTTTTACAAAAAAGCAGAAAAGAATAGTAAAGCACGTTATTATTTTTTTGGTTGTACAGTACATAAATTTTGAAATAAAAGTATGTATTATTAAATTAAAATTAAATTAAAAATATACACATTTACAATATTTAAGTGAAAAATAAAAGTAAAAAAATATATACAATAACAATGTATATGTATGTGTATATATATATATATATATATATGTATCGCACTGAACAATGTCTATACATATGTCAAAACTGTTTCTGTACATCTTAAACAAGCATACCAATAGTGCAATGGTGGGTGTGACTATAAAGAGTGCTGGAGTAAACACTGAACACACAGTAGGCGGTTATGTACAGTATATGCATGTGTACACATCCATGTGCAGTATGCTTAGATTTATATATATATATATATATATATATATATATATATGTATGTTATTGCACAGTGTGCATTTCAAACTGTGATATAAATAATTGTAGGCACAAATGTTGCAGTTGGATGTTGTAGTGTTACAGGGTTGTTGCACTTGTTGAGATTCTTTTCTGACATTATATGACTCGTTTGACTGTTCATCCGAGTGATGGTGTATAAGGGAGAAACTGCTCTCATGTCTGGTTGTTTTGGCATACCGCCAGAAGGGAGAAGCTGGAAAAAGGTTGTGATCGGTCTGCAGTGGTGTTTCCTGTCCGTTTCAATGGCTCAAGACGCGTAGAAGTTCTCAAATGAATCTTTTCGGCAGTCATAATTGTCCGTTGTAGTCTCTTCCTGTCCTGTTTGGGGGACCCAAAAACACAACACACACAACACAAAAATTTAAAAAATAAAACCGGCTTAGACGGATCTAATAATAAAATAAAGAAACAAAAGAGAAAAAATGTACATCATATACAATATATATATATATAAATGTCTTCTCAAGTTTGATGTGGTCATTAAGCATTGTTATGGCAATCAATCAACCACATAACATAAACGTTCATTTCTTGCTTAAAAATCATCTTTTAAAATAATCTAAATTTAATACAATAACAGTTATAGAATAAAGATGTAAACTTTTGCACAATGGCGAGACATGCAAAATGTGATCATGTGACTATGCCATCGGCCTTTACCTTTCCTTTTTTCGCCGCATGGCTTTTGGTCACGGTGGCCGTTGGCTACTAGTACAAGTATGACGGAGGTTCCAAATTTATACTAATCCCGTTAAAATATCAGTTTGAGTTCGACAGCATTATGAAAATAAATAGCATGTAAATGGGTGTCAGACAGAATTGGAAGAAGCCGACTCCAGGGCCTCTTTGTGCTTTCACCTTGGGACACAATTACGATGATGACAGCAGAAGGTAATTGATGGGGGGGGTGTTATTGGAGTGTGACGACAGTGGTGGTGTACACACAGTGGCTCACATGGTCAAAGTTGTGCTTTTAGACGTGCTATCAACCACTCTGGTCCTATTCCTCCTTCTCTCTCTACCCCTGGTGTTTCATTTATGCTGAATGTGTGTGTGTGTGTGTGTGTGTGTGTGTGCTTACTCCTACATATTTGATGTGTGACGTACATGTGTTCTTTCATTGTACATTCTCTTTGTGTCAGAGAGTATATACGGATAGCTTTTTTTTTTTATTCCTGCATCTCTTCCCCTCCCTCTCATCTCTTGCATCTCTTACATGCATGTTATTCTGTTTTAAAACCAGGGGTCATTTCATGCATGTCGAAGAGCAACGTTAGCAAACCTGCACACTTCACACCTCTGTTTGTAGGTGTATTTTGTTTTGGTTTTTTTTTCCCTCTATGGTAACTAAGTGGCATGAGTTCATTTTGCCACAGAGCTACTTTGTATCCTCAGGCTGTCAGTGTGTGTTGAAAGCAAAGGCTGCTGCACGCAGACATCCAAGGTGGGCTGGAGCTGCATTCTAAACAGCCTAAATGCCTCTGTACCTGCAACCAAAGTCTTATTGTAAACATCCCTTCCAGCCTGACTCAGCTCTCCATACAGTAAACAAGTGCACAAATGAGTTAAATAATAGTATTCCGTGCATTCACACTGATGCTCACTCTCCTTACAGATGAGGCCGTTCTGCTTACTGTTGCATCAGCAGCAGTGAGATGTCAAAGACATAGACAAAAAAAAGAAGAAAATATAATATGCAACCCCATGCTTTCATTTCTCTCACCAGTGTTCTGCACACACACACACACACACACACTACGTATCAATATCTATCCTGTGGCTACATTGTATTACCTATGTACAAAAGAGAGACTTTGCCCAAGGAACACCTGAGGCTACATAATTGAGGCTTGACAAGAAATAACTCTGACCAATTTACCGGGGATATCTATCCATCTATCTATCTATGCAGAGGTTAAAGGAAACAAACTGTAAACACAACAATCTTCACTAATTCCTAGAGAAAGATATCTGCCTCCTTAGCTGCACAATACTCCACTGTGTTCACCAGCTTGTCTCTTCATTGTTTGCTCTCTGCTGTTTGGTCCTGAGCAGATAGCGTGAAGCTTTTTCCACTAAAAACATCATCTCACGTGAGATTATGTCAGCGGCCACAGTAAAGTAAAAGGAGAAAAAGCTCTGTAGAGCTGAGGAGAACTGCAGAGTTGGATGATAATTCTCTGCGGGTTTGTAACTAAGGACACATTTTATCTCCACATTAAGAGCAGTTATTTCACCCATTGTTAATAGCACCGCATTAAAGCCAGATTGTTTTACTTTTTTTTTTTTTTTTGGAGTGTAGTGAATCGAGCAAGGGTATTGCTTAGGTCTACTACATTATCACTATCACTATCTGACTTCAGCATATGTTTAAAATGCAGATACTCCATCTGCAAACTCATTAGTAATTACTGTAACTGCCAAATAAATTGGGAGTAATATGCAAGACTGATAGTAAGTCTATGCATTGAGTACAGCGATAGGGCCAAGATATGTTATTATCCTAGCTTAGAACAAAGACTGGAAGCACAGGGAAACCACTAGCCTAGCTCAAAAGTGAAGAAGCAAGCATTTGAATAATATCAAAGCAGTTCTACTTGCTGCTCTACTTCTTTCTATTCAACACATGCAGAAGTTTCACATTGGTTGATGACAGGCGTCGCGACTGGTGGGGCAGGGTAGCAAGGCAGAACGGGGGAACAGGACCCAAATGCAGATCCAGAACTGATGCAGTTAAAAGGTTTAAAAGTCCAAAAAAAATGAGGTCAAAAACAGAGATAGCGCAGGTAGAGCCAGGGAAACCGGGAACCAAGGCGTGCAACACACAGCAACATAACATTCAACGAACTGGCACTGGAGAGAGGGAGGCACACACCAAACACAGAAGCAAGGTGGGGATAATGAGGGGCAGGTGAGACTAATCAGAGCAGACGCACACAATCACACAGGCAATGTAGTAGCCCGAAACAAGAGGAGAGGGGAAGTAACAAAATGACTGAATGAACTAAACGCATAAATGAGGAGGCAAACTGTGACAATAGGTTTGTTACATCCATATGGGCCTCATGAGCATCATACGGTCATTACAATTTATGTTCATGTGTTATATAGATTATTTGGGCAATATCGATGTGCATTCAGTGATACAGTTACCCATTTAGTGTAGAATTGGGAAATTTCCAACTTTGGTACCCCCAAGTGGCATTATCTCGTTTTACCTTTCAAATATATATCAGAATGATCATTTGAAAGATGCTATAATGACATAAAGCGCTCGGCACGCAGAGGCTTTAACATTCCCAGTTCATCAGGTCCTAGCTCTACTGAACAAGCAGTGTCTGAACACTGAGCAGTCAGCGGACAAGTGGTCCATTGTTTAATCTGAATATCAGGCGAACTTAAGAGCCAGCGGCCGCCCACTCCTTCCGAGTTTAGCTCACCTCTGCATGACTGACGGCGTCTGACGGACTGGTGCTCTGTTACCATTCTCTGCTCTTCAACACACATCGATCACATCATTATGTGCTGAAACGGTGCAGAGTGGGTGGTGAATTGTGAATGTCAGTCATCTCAAGTTAGAGCACAAAAAATGCAGCCAGTAGCCTTTGATTTGAGTGAATAATATGTAAGTAATACTTTCACAAGTTTAACCTCGAGGTTTTTCATGAAATGTCATAAAATGCATTCTCTGTGCACGTGTAGTGGGAAGTAATTTCAGCTGATCAAGACGCAGATCTGCTATTGTAAGGCAGTCAGGCGGATATGCCAAAATATAACTTCTTTCAGCCAGACTCCCTCTGTTGTCAGAATATGTCAGTAGGTGTGCAAGTGAAGACGTGCATTGACAAATACATGGAAACAAGGTTGGAAATCAGCATAGTCTTCCTTTAACTGTACCTAGAGGGTGTAATACATTTAAAATCTTAGCACGCGTGGACAAAAAGCAGTGTTTAAAACATGGTTTCCTACTACTTTAGCCTCAGGCTCCACATTCCTCCAAAGTCATAATCAAAAGGTCAGCTCTGGCTTTAAAACCAAAGACCTTAAATGCCTCGCAACCAAACAAATCTGCAAGCTCATGTTTTATTTGCTCTGGCCAGTGCCTGAAATGGTACGGTACTCACCGAGTACAGGCACTTCTGATTTTTGTCCACATGAGTACCCTTACCCTTCAAGTTGCCTACCGCCACCTCTGGGTGAGTCTAGGTACACACCCTGAACACCCCGAAGACCTGCCTTACTTTGCCTCTGATTGGCTAGGGTTCGTTGGTTTCGTTGGTTAGGTTGAATTTTTTATACACTGGAAAGGAGTAACGCCAGGCCGATGCGGACCCTCGGTTGTACTATGAATGGCGGCGCTTGTGTGTCCGCAGCTGTCCACGGAGAACGGCTTTAGGCATGAGGAGTGAGGTGTAACTGCGTTGCTGTGTAAACACATAGCTAGCTGAAGGCTGAGAAAACAGCGCTGGACATGTCCTTGTTAAAATGGATTAAAAACACCAAAAGTAAAAAAAAAACACAGGGGACCAGGAAGACACTTAAGCAACTGATAAGGGTTCCTATAGACATAATATAAGTCTTAATATGGCTTTTTTTTTTTTACAGTAAAAACAACAAAGTCTCGTTCTTACCCTTTGTCTTATGTACAGATGAAACAAAAAAAGGTAATAACTGTACTGTTGCCAAGTGCTTGCTCATGGTGGGAACTGTTGGGTCTCTGTAATAATATGTAAAGTGCCGTGAAACAACTGGGCGCTATACACTCACAATTGAATTGAATTGATATTGATCTTGTCATCTAACTATCAACAAGAAAGTGAATAAGCATGTTTCCCGAATGTTGACATATCAGATACTACTTTGTACCTTTATGGTGGATCTGCTCTCATGAAGGCTCAGTACGTACCTAACTGACTTTCACCTCTTGAGGTTCCAGAGCTTGTCATTCTGGTTTTGATGGGATGCATTCATTGATTTCATAATCACTATAAATGGAACATAATGTGGATATATGAATGTAGACCAGTGAATTTACATCTATTCTAAATAAATTGGTCTGTAGTTCACTTTCATCTCTAGGGGGGCTCCTGGAGTTGTACTTACTATTCTGGCAAGGAACTCATTTCAATCCTGGACTTTGTGTGGTTCAGCTCATTTGTATGTGACTCACTTTGCTCTTTCATTCCAGTCTGCAACAATGTGAATGTGTAGCCTTGCCACTAACACATGTGTTAGTCTCTTTCTAACCTTCTAAGGTTCGCAGGCATTAATGCATCAGTTGTCCGAAGACCTGGGATGCTGGCAGAAACCGGGAAGGGCTGGTTTACCGGCTTCCGAGAGCAGAACGTCTCAGCTTTCAGAAACTGTTGGAATTTTTTCCGATAGCGCAAACCGTAACGTAATTACAGTAATCCGGTAGTGTTAAAGGGTTAACCTACACTTAAAGGGCCACAATGAATTATTTACATTTTTAACCAATGAACTATAATATCTATATTGTTTTTAACTTAATTATCTTTCAGTTTATCATTTATAAATTTGCCACACATTTTTAACCCATGAACTGTAGTATCTATGTATTTTTTCAACTTAATTAACTTATTTATTATAATTTATGAATTAGCAAGAACCTAGGCTAATTTATGAATGATTATGAACTTTGCAATGCAGACCCTGTTCGTTTTTTTCCCTCGCTCACAATGAACCTCAGCAGTAAAGCCTGACACGCTCTAACATGAACTGTCACAATTATCTAAGCTTACCTCAGGAGGACTCAGCCCATAGTAAATATATGCAGCCTTTAGCAGATAATCTCTGAGTTTACCCTCTTGCTCGTCAGAGAACACCCTATTGTGAGCCCTGTAACCTGGAGCAATGTTTCCTCTTTCCGTATCTGTTTAAGGTGGTGATGCGTATTCCATGAGCCTTAGCAGCACCTATTGAGGACTGTCCCTCAGATAAAACAGTCCGACATGCTCGAGCATACACATCTGGACCCGTGAGACCTCTGTTGGTCTTCCTCACCCTAACCCCGGGCATTTACTGCAATCATAAAGAGCAAAGATATGATGATATGATGAATTAAACCAGACCTGGGCATTGTACGGCCCTTTGGTTGACTCTGACCGGCCCGTGAAAGGTTAATTGGAAATCACAAAATAAACATATTTTCTAATTTTACCTCATGCATGGACTAAAGCTGCATTGCTTTTATTTTGAAGTTTTTTTATTCACGTACATAATGACGCAATACGTAAATCAACCCGTGCGCATGATTGAATCTACGTTGTCACAAGCAGGTCACAGACGACTTTAGCCCTCAAAAATGTCCGCTCATGCTAAAAAAAGCAAGGTAGATGCCGAATGCAGGGTTTTCAACAGAACATGGACTGCTAAGTATATATTTACTGAAGTCAGAGGTAAAGCCGTGTGTTTAGTTTGCGGAGAGCAGATCGCCGTGTTTAAGGATTACAATTTCAGTCGGCATTACGAGACGAAACACGCAAAGAAATACAAAAACTTGACTGATGCTGAAAGGGCGCGGACATCGGAAGCTTTGCTAGCTAAGCTACAAAAGCAGCAAGGCTTTTTTATCAAGCTTCACACATCCAGGGATGCAGCAACCAAGACCAGCTTTGTGATATCCCACAAAATCACTAAAAACAGTAAGCCATTCTCGGAGGGGGAGTTTGTCAAAGAGTGCTTGGTGGACTCTGCAGTACTAATATGCCCTGAAAAAAAAGAAGCATTTGAGCAAGTCCCGCTGTCCAGGCGAACCGTGATGAGAAGGATCGAGGACATTGCGGGGAATCTGGAGATTCAGCTGCAACGTGAAGTGGCAAGTTTTGACTTTTTCTAGTTGGCTTTGGAGGAGAGCTGTGACATCCGTGACACAGCCCACAGTTACTCGTATTCGTCCGTGGGATAACGGACTTCAAGATTACGGAGGAGCTGGCAGCAATGCGGTCAATGAAAGGGGACGACGACAGGGAGCGATCTGTTCACGGAGGTAAATGCATGCATGGACACGCCGGGACTGAAATGGGACAGACTGGCAGGTGTCACAACGGACGGTTGTCCAAATCTGACGGGGCAAAATGTCGGACTTTTGAAACGTATGCAAGATAAAGAAATTGGTAAGGAGGGGGAGAACTTTCCAAACATGAGGTGACATGCTCAGAAGATGTTGGTTCTCTTTGGCTCTACCTACATATGTGAACAAACATTCTCAGTGATGAAGTTGACCAAATCCAGGTATAGATCCTCTCTCGCTGATGATCATCTGTCAGCTGTGCTTGGCATCTCCACCTCAGACATTCAACCTGACTTTGATGCACTCGTTAAAGCCCAACAGAGACTAGATTTCTCTCACTGAACAAGAAAAAAAGAACTGAAAAACACCAAATGAGGTGGTTAGACTACAAACGTAGGCATGTAAAGGCACCAACTAGCAGTGAACTGGGACACTTTCTTTGGAGGCCTTTTTCTCAAAATCACAGTTCAGTGACAATCATTATTATAATATGATGTATCTTGCTTAATATTTGGAGTACAAAGGCAATATTGTGATGTCTTTAGAAAGCTAAGAACCTCTTTCTAACAGTATATGAAACTCAAAATGTGTTTTGGGGTGAATGTGACTGAAAATGATCGCTAATATAATGAGTCACAAATGGTAAAAGCGTTCACATTTTGTTTACCATTGTTTTGGGAAATTTGATTGAATAAATGACATTTTTGTAAGGCAACTTCACTTTTTCATTGCTTAATCATAACATATACTCTTACCAGCTTGTCAAAACAATGCTTTTTATAAAGAAATACAATTAATATTATGCAGAATTGAGTTCAGCCTTTTGGCCCGGCCCTCCACAATATTTTCTGTTTCTCATGTGACCCCATGGAAAAAATAATTGCCCACCCCTGAATTAAACCGTCACTGATAGCCTACAGATAGGTCTAACAGATGATACACATTTACAATTTTCAACAAATAAACATTACCTTAAAAACAGAAAATGACTCAATGGCAGGGTGTATCTCGTGTAGGCATTGTAAGCAATTACCCTCCCATATGGCTAGCTAGCTACCTAGCTACATTAATGAATAATGGGATCGACGCAGCTGTACTATATTAACTTCTGTGTGGAAAATACCGTACCCATCAGGACTGTACGGTGTTTTTCCAACAACAAACCCTGGGTTACCCCGGACATAAAGGCTCTCCTCAAGGAAAAGAAGAGGGCCTTTAAGTCAGGAAACAAGGAGGAGCTGAAGAAGGTGCAGAAGGAGCTGAAGTGAAGGATCAGCTGCAGCAGAACAATATCAGTGGAGTCTGAAAGGGCCTTAAACTATCTCTGGCTATAGGGAACCCAACTCCCAGCCTGTGGGGGACCAGAAGTGGGGTAATGATCTGAACATCTTCAACAGATTTGACCAGGCATCTGCCCACCCCCGGCCCAGTCCACTCTGCTGCAAGCCCCATCGTCTACACCCCCTGTATACTGCCCCACCCCCACCTTCTCCCCGCTTCCCACAACAGTCAGTTTACAGCCATCCTCCACATCCACGGCACGTCCTGCCCAATGCCCGACCCCCATCATACAGCCCCCCTGCTCCAATCTGTCCCTCACAACCAAGGTATGAACTCAGGAGGATCAAGGCGAGGAAGGCTGCGGGTCCGGATGGCGTCAGCTCAAGGCTCCTCAAGTCCTCTGCAGACCAGCTGTGCGGGATAGTTCAGCACATTTTCACTCTGAGCCTGAGGCTGGAGAGAGTACCACAGCTGTGGAAAACATCCTGCGTGGTACCAGTGCCAAAGACCCAGCACCCCAAGGACTTCAACAGCCACAGGCCGGTGGCACTGACATCACATCTGATGAAGACCCCGGAGAGGCTGGTCCTTTTCCAACTCCACCCCCTGGAGAGCCCATCTACAGACCCGCTACAGTTCGCCTACCAACCTGGCATTGGGGTGGATGATGCTGTCATCTACCTCCTCCACAGACCACTCACTCACCTGGAAAAGGCTGGGAGCACTGGGGGAATCATGTTCTTTGACTTCTCCAGCGCCTTTAACACCATACAGCCCACGCTTCTGAGGGGCAAGTTGGAGCACAAAGGGGTGGACCAGCACCTCACAGCATGGACTCTGGACTACCTCACCAACCGACCACAGTACGTGAGGATACGGGACTGTGAGTCCGACATGGTTGTCTGCAGCACGGGGGCCCCGCAGGGAGCGGTCCTGGCTCCCTTCCTCTTCACCCTCTACACTGCAGACTTCACACACAACTCTGCTAACTGCCACCTGCAGAAGTTCTCTGATGACTCTGCTATTGTCTGCCTCGTCACAGATGGGGACGACAGGGAAGACAGAGAACTGACCCAGGACTTTGTGGACTGGTGCCGGCGGAACCGCCTCCACATCAACGCAGGGAAAACCAAAGAGAAGGTGGTGGACTTCCGCCGGTGCAAACACACCCCTCCCACACCAGTGAACATCCAGGGAATGGACATTGAGATGGTGAAATCTTACAAGTACCTGGGTGTTCACCTGATCAATAAACTGGACTGGACTGACAACACAACTGGACTGTACAAGAAGGGCCAGAGCAGGCTCTACCTGCTCAAGAGACTCAGGTCTTTTGAAGTGCAGGGGGGCCACTCCTGAAGACCTACTTGGACTCTGTGTTGGCATCAGCCATCTTTTATGGAGTGGCCTGCTGGGGCAGCAGCATCTCAGTGGCTGACAGGAAGAAACTGGACAGACTGATTAAGTTGGCCAACTCTGTTCTGGGATGCCCCCACTGGACTCAGTGGAAGTGGTGGGAGAAAGGCGGATGATGGCTAAGCTATCATCCCTAAGGGAGAACAGGTCCCACCCCATGCAGGACACTCTGGTAGCACTGAGCAGCTCCTTCAGTGACAGGCTGCTTCACCCGCGGTGTATGAAGGACAGGTACTGCAGGTCTTTCCTCCCGGCTGCTGTCAGGCTTCACAATCCCAGTAGACCACACACACTGGAATGGACAATTCACATACTTCTGAATGTGACAATGGTGCAATACCCACACCTCTATGTGCAATCCAGTGTAATCCCTTTATTTATATATTTATTTATTTATTTTTTGAATTTATAAATTTGTAAATTACAGTTTTTTACTTTTAGTAGGAATTTTATAACAGTCTTTATTGTTCTTATTTATGATATCTTGATTTTCTACTTATGTTTCTATTGCACTGGAACTGGAGCAACTGAACTTCCCCGCTGAGGGATCAAGAAAGGATTATCTTATCTTATCTTACAGGTTATTGTAAATCAAAAGAAATACAGAAATAATTTGAACACAAATAACAACCCTTACACCTGCATATTTCTTTGATCAATACGAAAAACTTTAACTTAACAGCACCAAGCAACCGCAACTGCATCATCTATATCCACTGTGTATGCACAATATACTCATTGTTACTTTCCTTGCATTTAGTGTGCAAGAAATATTGAAAAATGCCAATTACAATGACCATAAAAGAATATATTATTTGTTTTAACTTGTGAGCAGCTCCAGGTGCATTGTGAGTCAACAGCACACTCAGTTGTCAAGCCAATTTAGTATTTAGCATGACAAAGCGCTTTACGGTTTAGTCTCATTCCCCCACCAATGGCGACTGTGCGGCCATGCAAGGTGCTGGCCTCCACCGGGAGCGACTTAGGGTTCAGTGTCTTGCTCACGTCAACCCTCAACCTGCTCTATCCTGCACTACCTCTAACCTGGCTAACCACCGCATCACCATGCCACCATTCGTAATTGTTATTCCAACTTGGAAGATACAGTCTGAATTTTGATATCTATGACATCTTGTGGTAAAAAAAAAGAACTACACAAATGTCAACAAACTGGTGGCAAAATGGCTGCAAAGCCACCATCACAAGCAGTTACATCCCACCACAAATATGCAACGCAACAAAAGCAGCTAATTTAGGCTATTTTAATGGTGTGGCTGCATGGCTAACAATGGGAATACTGCATGAATGCACCCAAGGGAGAATAACAGGAAGTTTCTACGTTGTAGCTGAAAGGCCTAATGCTTGGTGGTTGTTGAGGGAACTGATCCAAAGCTATCAGATGGTGTCATGGATTTTCTGTCTCACGTTTCCACCGAGGGTTTACAAAAAGCAGGGCACATAACTCTACTGATAATTCCAAACAAATTATCAAGAGGTAATTCCAGGTATATTCTGCATTTACATACAGCCTACGCAATCTCTATTGCAACTTATATGAAATGCATGCCTGTCATCACACTGCATCCATGTGACCCCAAAAGCAACAATTTGCAGCCGTTTAATTGGCTCTGCGTTACCAACTGGAGCTAGATGAAGGCGGATTCCCAAGGCTGTGTGGCTCATTTCAAATACAAAATGTGGATGGACTACAAGTGATCTGACAATCCCAATCTATTTATTCATTACACAGAGAGAGAGAGAGAGAGGAAAGAGTGGGAGGAGATAGGAAGGGACCTGCATGAGGACTGATGATAACAATTCATTACAATGGCTACATTCTATATATAAGAATGGCAAAAAATGACATTGTTCCTTAAGAGCTGTTTTTTTGGAATATATATTGAATATTTGATTTTTTTGACAGAGCCCAGACATTCAGAGCAGTTTCTTTGTTGGTAATTATTGCAGTGAAAGACAAATTCCTCAGTCTATAGGGCACAGAGGTCACTGCACAGCAGCTCACCACTGCCAGTACTGCACTGGAATAGTAGGAGCAAAGTAGGAGGCAGACAGTGGACTTCTATTAAAAACTGAATATTGTCCAGACGTGTAACACCCTGATATGAGGTTTCAATGATCACATTATGCTTCTGAATTTGCAGGGTAGTGGCCAGGTATGAGGTACGATGATAATGAGCTGAGCTGAGCTGCTTCTACTGAACGTGACAATATCACTCATGTCACTGTATTTGAGGGCCACGCTACCTGTGCGTGACGGCTACCTCGGTGAACTTCTGCAGCCAGCGCTGTCTTTCCGCATTGACTTCGTCTTCGATGACGGCCCTCATTTGATTTGATCTGTGACACATGCAGACGTTGAAACTGTAGTGAAAGCGGGAGACTCGTTCCACCTAAATGTACAACGGAGCGCCACAGGAAATCGTTCCTGCCTGTGGCCATCAAACTGTTCAGCTCCTCCCTCTGAGTGTCAGACACTCAGATTCTGGACTTATTTCACCTCTGTCAGAAAATTCTCTATTTTTACCAGTGCAATACATATAGACTTAGACTTAGACTTTTTATTAATCCCACAGCGGGGAAATTTACACGTCACAGCAGCAAAGACAGAAAGGTGCAGAAACACACAGCAGACAAGCACTGTGTCAATAAGAATTAGAAGTATTTTTTTTTTTAAGAAACAACAATATACAAATAATAAATACAGATATAAAAAATATGGTGGACAAAACAAATATATACGTGGAAAAATTAAAATATAAATAAATAAATAATAAATATATACACATATATATTGTACATTATTTTTTATTTTTCACTTAAATATTGTAAATGTATATATTTTTTATATTTATATTTTTTATATCTTTTATGTCTTTTACATTTTTCATTTGTATTATTATTATTATTAATAATACATTTTTTTCATGTCTTACATTTTTACATACTTCTCATTTCTAGCTCTTTGCTACTTTTCTATTCTTGAATGGGAGCACCTGTAACTTGCCTAATCCACCCCCCCCTCCCGGGATCAATAAAACATTTCTGATTCTGATTCTGATTCTGAAAGGTGTAATGTTGCTGGTATGCTCTCATGGGCTGTGTAATTAAGGTAATTGCATACCGTATTAATATTTGTTTTTTCAGCAGAAAAGATATCCAGACTCCAGATTGTGTGTTAATGCCAGGTGTAAATAGGGTCCAAGATTCAAGACCCTTTGCTGTGGTATGACTCTACGAAACAGACTGATTAATCTAAATGTATTGCTTGGCTCTGTTCTGACATACACTCTAGCATTAACTACAAAAAAAAGAGTCAAGGGAGTCAGACTGCTTCGCCCTTATATACACAATGAACAAACACATGCACTCCCACCTTCTCTGTCCAAACAAAAAGGAACCTATGTATCAAGAAAAATGATTCAGCCAGATTGAAAGAAAATACCAATACACATCTACGACAACTGATGTCATCGCAGGCCATACACCAGAGGTTAGATTTACAACCAAAATACGCCAAGGGGAGACTATTCTCTCCCAAACTCATTCAAGGGTCCTTGTAACACGTGTGACGATCCCTCTGTTAGTGAAGGATGTGCCCGAATAAAGAGGAACATAATGTCTCACATCAGAGGAAGAGAGAAATGTAATGGAGGGGTGCCGTAGAGGTCGTGTTTGACAAAGCGAATCAATAACGTGTCTAAAGCCGAACCAACCAAAATAGATTTCAACACCTGTTTAGATGAATGAATCACATCCTCCATTCAAGGTGCTGCCTGCAGCCAAGAGATCAAACATGGCGGTGGTTCCAGTGGATAAGTCTGGATTACAGATTTTCACCAATTCAAAATTGGTGGTGGTGGTGGTGGTGGTGTTGGGTGCCCCACCTACAGCGAACTGCTTCAGTGAGCACAAGGGAGGAGATGAGGGGGAAAAAGCATTGCAGTGTGTGTGTGTGTGTCTTTTATTGTGTGTTTCCAAAAGTCAGCTGGTAGTCACTGGTGCTGAGGACCTGCTGATCCCCACCGCCGCTCCCAACTCTCAAGGTGCCATTCGGAGGAGCTGTTCGCCACCGCTCGCCCATATTGACTTTTGACTCGGCGGGTTTTATGTTCCTGCTGAATTCAGCACAGTCTCTGAAAAGACTCCCACCCCCCCCCCTCCCCACCCCCTTTGTTTTCACTGCAAATGAAATATTGATGAGAAGCTCTGGCCCCCTTTATTTTTTTCTTCTTCATTTATTCCTTCACTGTTTCCCCGCTCTGGCTCTCTGTCTCTCCCTTGCGCTTTATTTTCACTATCTTTCCCTCTATTCTTGTGTTTCTGGCGCAATCCTCGAGCAGACGGTGGGAGAAGAGGACCGTTTAAGTGAGCCAGCCAAAGACTCCGAAGACAGAGCCTTTACAGTTCATGTTCCAGGATTGCCGTGGTAATTTCAAGGCCATCATAATCAATATTGCTTACGCGCCCCTGACATCAGTTGGCAATAAACGACAGATTTCCCTCCAGTGGAATAAACGGAGCCTTCCTCAGACGACGCATAATACTGCAGTTAACACATTTAACGTGATGAACTAATTTGATTTGTTTTTGATTTGCCATCGCTCATAAATTAGGCTAAATATTTGGCTGATCTGCTTTGAGTAATTACCTCAAACAGGGAGGAGGGAAGCGTTTTCCTATTAATGAAATAAAAAACACAGCGGGATGAATACTATTTGATGGATTAATACTTGGATTAGGAAACCCGCAGTCAATTCAGGCAGCGGATAACCTTAAATATGTTAATAGAATGGGTGAACTGTACGTTTATAATCATATTTATGAGCTGGAGTGGAGGTTTAATGGTTGTGCACTGAGCAACATTTTCATGTAAAATTAGATGTGCAATGGGGAAAAGGGGATCCAGGCTGCTCAGATTGAGACCTGAAAGATCTTATTTGCCTCAATGAAACAGTGGTATTGTTTCACTTCTTCGAGTCAAAACGGAAGAGTAAAATAACAGAAAGATGTACATGAGCACCAGGGAAGCTGGAAGTCAGTCAGAGTTGGGGGGGGGGGGGGGGGGGTGCTGAGAGAAAGTCTATGTAATATGCTGCACCACATTCGTTGTGTTTGTATTCATTTGAATGGCCAACAAAGTTTTACACTAGGTATAGAATGTTTTACACTACTTGCAAGGCCAGGTGTGTGAGTTTGTAGCACAGCCGGGTTTTCAGGGCCAAGAGCGTGGCTGGAGGAGATTTTCCACGTCCTTGAGGAGGTCTTCCTGTTTGCATGTGCAAGTTGGACATGTCCACCCCGAGTTTGTGAACAGTGCTGCTGCTGCTTCATTAGTTCCCCCAGCATCCCCGATCGCATGTGAAGACCCAGGGCTATCTGTGTTTCCAGGCAGCTGGAGAGAGTTCAGGCCTGCCTCTGTGACCCCTTCACAGCTTCTATTTCACACTGGGGATCAAGAGCCTCAGAAGGCTCCTTTTGGTGGCACGACATCTTCAGCCCCTGTTGTGCCCGCAGAATCGGGATGGCGTCTCGTTTACTCGGCTGTAGTGAGGTGGTGTGACGCTTACGTCTTGTTTACGTGCTTCCTCCGCGGCCTTTTCACGGGCGCAGGGCATGTACGCGTCCCCTCAGGGTCTGCAGTCCCCACCGGCGCCCCCTTCTTCCGGCATCCCTGGTTGCAAGACTGGGAAACTGCTTTTGTCTACCCCTGTCTAGTTAAATTGGGATTAGCAAAGGGTCAATTAATACCACTGTTCTAAGGAAGCAAACAAGCGAATACAAGAGTATTCCTTTCAAGCGCACTTTTACTCACTTTAACAAATTGCTACTTCTTGTTGCCTTCAGTTGGCTTGAATTGAAATCAACAATGAAACAGCTGATTGGATCACCATCTCCTCCAGTAACTGATGTGAAATTACCACAAAAATATTGTGCATTTTCGTCTTTTCCTTTTCGAAGTCCATTTGTAAACTTCTCCATTAGGGAGACAGGGAGAAAACAGCAGCATTATCAGTGTTTGCTACTTGTTTATAATCTAGCAGGTGTCTCGGGTGGTAATGAATTCTTCTCCAGCAGCGCTCCATGTACACCATTACTCTTATCCCCTAGACCATGGCATGCTAATTAACATTTATAAAATACAATTTGTTTTCGGAGCGTGAGAAGGAGGGAGGGAGGGAGGGACACTTTTTTTTTTTTTTTTGACTTGATGGAACAAGTTGACAGGAACTAAGAAGCAGGAATTGCAAAGTGTGCGGCCCGAATTAAAAAAGGCAACGCACTGCGGAATACAAACTGAGACAATTAACTGGAATACACAAATAAGATGAAGGCAGAGGCAAATGATGCCGGCAGCCATGAAAATGAGCTGGCAGCGGCTTCACACGGAGGGGAGGGGCTGGAGTCAAGACCCTGAAAAGACACTTTAAACAGCATACTGATATATTATTAGCATGCCTGTTTTTTTTTGTTTTTTTTTATTTGGGCCAGTCATTGTTACCTACTTCTAACCTGATGCAGTTTAATTGATTGCATATCCATTAATTGTGATTAAATGCGAGTAATGTTTACGCCTCAGTTGCTATTGTTCTGTGTTTTGATGGTGAATATTAACGTCGCCTGATCTACTGTCTACTGTTTGTCTCCAGGAGGATTTTACGCCCTGACGGGATTTTCGACTCGGGAGTCATATTAATTAAAATGGGCATCAAGTGGTCAGAAATGTTGTAAATTGCCACAAAGCGCCAGCTAAAGCTTCAGTCCAAAAATACGAGTCGAGTTACTCCAAAAGAATCCTTTAATGCTTTTCACTCACAGCTCAAATTCAATCTCCAACGCTCACTGCCAATGCCGGAAGTAGTGCGTCCTTCATTTAAAGTACAGGGTGATTAGTCACTGCTGTGAAAGGAGAAATGTTGCAGGGGGGCAGGGATCGTGTCTGGTGCCGCTTTATCCGTCGCTTATTTGCGCCGACAATGGATAACCTTCTGGAAAATGTGTTAAGACGTCCACAGTACTCATTTACTGTGAGCAAACATTAGGAGGCTTATTAGCTCATTAGCTACACTAAGCCAGCTAGATCTGGAAATGCTGGTATTTTTTTTTTTAGGTCGTTTTGGTTCCTCCACCACACTGAAACGCCCAATTAGTGGGAAAAAACAGCTGTTTTGAGCAGCGACAGTCAAAGGTGGTTAAACCTTAGTTTAGTCCTCTCCTCTCCACCTACACTGTGTTTTAATGCACACACACACACACACACACACACCGGTTTCTGCTGTCAGACAACCGAACGAGCATAAATAGTGGATCTGATTGTGACTTGATGATTAAAACACATCTTTATTATCAATCCATGTCTATTGACACACAAAAATGACAGGGGCGTTGTTATTAGCGCGCACTGTGTGCCATGTGTGTACAGGACGACAGGTTAGAGCTGCTGGATAATCGAATCGTCTCGTCTCGTGACAGGGTTGACAGTTGTAATTTGCTGCTGAAAACTACTGAACTACTCAAACACAACTTGCCGCTTAGTGAGACCAAATATGGACAATAGCCACAGCCCATCGTTCGAGATAATTACACACAAATGTAATGGATTTAGCCTTGCACAGTATTTTTAACGCCCACACACGACCAACTCTGCAATCGTACAACCGTCTCCAATCCAAATCCGATCTCCTTCCCATCTCTACCAAGCCTGAAACTGCAGATATGCCTGCGTTTTGTTTTTGGAGAAACTCTTATGCATGAGATGAATTCCCACGATTAATAAAACCTAATGCTATAATGACCGCAACTATGTAACGAATGGAAATGAAATGCAAATGAATTCCATCCTGCAGATATTTTTCCTCATTGGGTTGCTAATTGTTGACCTCACGTATAGGATTTCATATAGTCAAGCCATCTTTTTATTTACCACTATTTACCACTGGCCGGAGCAGCTCAGGCTTCCACATAAATCACACTGATAGCTTGGTGACCTTGCTGAAGTTTGGCTTATCTACCAGACTTAATTTTTTTTTGTTTTTACAAGCTAAGAAGGTCTTGTAAGTGCACGCTCGAGCAGTGTTTCAACACAAAACGCAAACAACTGATGGCTGCTGTGTATTCCTCTCCAGCTTCAAGAGAGCGGAGGTGAGACGCAACTGCAGAACAAACAATCAAAGCCATAAGAAGTGGCTAAAACCAAACAAACGCGGCAGGGGCCTCGTCGCTGAATAATGAAAAGGAACAGGTCTGATTGTAATGCTTGCGCCCGTGTGGAAATCCAGTCATCAGATGACAAAAAGCTTTTACAGCCACTTACTTGGGAACACTCACCCACTCAAGAGTAATTAGTGCTTTATGAAGCACACTTGATCCGGCTACTTATTGATCCTATGAAACTTGGTAACTCTTAACAGAAACTAGTGTGTATATATGTGTGTGTGTGCGTTAGACTAGAATGTCATACTGAAACAAAATGACTGTTACTCAAGTAAACGTACTTAAATGTAAAAATATGCTTTAATTAAAAAGTAGGTCAGTTAAAATGTACTCAGAGTAAACGTTTTAAAAAGGTGCGGGAGTAAAGACAAAATGAAAAATGTTAGATAATGATATGTGATTCTACTGTTAAATTAAAGAACATCTCTAGGCTACAAAATATATTGACAAATGAACGCATGCACAAGTGGAACAACATCACACCACAAGCCTCGATGGCCAAACCAACAATGAATTCCATTTCTGCAGCTTGCGCATACAACGGAT
The DNA here is from genome assembly GCF_043641665.1 of Enoplosus armatus. NCBI lineage: Eukaryota > Metazoa > Chordata > Actinopteri > Centrarchiformes > Enoplosidae > Enoplosus > Enoplosus armatus. Next base: position 19,118,965 of record NC_092199.1, read on the forward strand.
GATCAGTTCTAAATATACAATTGTCTTCCTCCGTAGAATTAAGCAGAAAAGAGGACAAAGCTCGATTAAAACCAAAGACAAGAGACAATTGTCAACAAGAAATGGCCGACAATAAATAACAAAAAAGAGCTATGGACATCACAGCGGGTGCAACCAGCAATTTTGATTTGTGCATTAAATCAATGATTTATTGGGGTGGATGCAACCATTTTAACGCTATCCTTAAGCCATAACGGTGTCATCCTTTTTATAATATAATTTAAAATATACTTTTATTACAATGTTGTTATTCCTTGTGCTGTTCACTAATGGGCAGATCGTGAGAGGGTTTTTGTTATAACCACTTGTAACTACTGGTTACCTGAAAATGTCACTGCAGGCGCCAGGTATAGGACCCGAGTGCAGACGGAGGCAGGCACACAGGATCAGTTCAGTGATGCACTGGGAAGAAAAAGGGGTACAAATGCTTACAGAATAATGAGGCAGGCCAAGAAAAAGTCCAAAAAGAGGCAGGTAACAGGGGCTAGAAGGAAAAGGCATGAAGCACATGGCAACTTCAACGAACTGGCAGAGGAACAATGGGCATTTAAAAGGATCCCGATTTGATAAAACGCTACTGAGTCCCATCCACGTATCCTGACTCTGTCCAAAGTTTTGCCAAACCACGCCTATGAACACTCTTAAAGCAATCAACACTCTGTATCTAATTGATTTAACTTGCACATGTATTTTACAAGAAATGTAAAAAAATCAACAGTAACAGTAACAAGTTGTGGTTTTAGGGACCTAATGTTACTCATTAAACACATTAACATTTTTGCTTCAAAAAGTTAGCTAAACAGTCCACAGCTGCATTTCTTTTTTTTCCTCCAGCAGTTTTTAAATGCTTTTCATCCATCACGGGGTCATTTCATATTTCCTCAGCTCTTTAGACTATTAGACACACGACGACAGCGATAAAACAGTGCTTATGTGATCTACATGAATCAGATGTCTTTGATCAGTGCCTTTGTAGCCGTGCTGAAATGCTGTTTAAGTTAATATGAGCCGACAGATGCTTGTCACAGCTTACCATAATTTAACTCTGGATTTTTTATGTCCATGTCCACTGTCAGGTTTTATAGCAGGGCACACTTATACCCTCTCCCCTCCACTGCCTGCCCACTGAGTTATGAGTCAGCCATCGGTGAATACTCCTCTGCTCAGAGATTTATACATGCCTACAGGCCATCAGGCCTGCATTATTACTGGGTAATCAATGGACTCGGTGGTAATGGTGCTGCTCTTACGGTTCTGAGCGTTGCCTAGCTTACGTTTATGAGGCATTGCTTGCAGGTGATGGATGGGTATCAGATAGCAGCGGTTTGATTCTTAAAGTAAGTTAAAGAATTAAAGACACAGTTCACCCAAATGAAAGGATTTGGTACTCGTATTATACTGTGCTGTGAACGGCTCAGGCACATACCACATCCAGGACATGGTAAAAACCATAGGCCAATCCAATACGCTCTGCTACTGCCACCACTCAACAAAATCACTGTGACAATCAAAATAACAGGAAATCTTCCATTGCAAACTGAAAACTTGTCTTTTCAGGCTGCACTTTGGCCCATAATAAAAATAAAAAAAACAACCAAAAAAACATCACAGACATGTAAGGTCGGCACTTTTGGGACTTCTGCTAAGAATCTAGCTCTACTGCTCTCTCCTGTGCTTTTTTACCCAGACCACCCAGTCGCTAGTGGAGCAACGAGGGCAAGATCCCTGACTGGCTTCCCGCTCATGAACTACCACAAGACACTGGGGAATTGACACATTGTCCCATGCAGACCTCTATATTGATTCTCCAGTGTAAATATTGCAGCACCGCTTTTTCTGTGAGGGAAAATAATATTTGTTGGTGTGTGATAGGAGACTACACAGATATGAAGGGAGTTTAGCCAGTATGGCTTTGTAGATAAAAAAAAATATACCAACGCTTCTGTCTCCTTAGGCTTAATGAATACCAGGAAACCAGATCATAAAGTATCCCCATAGTCTAGAGAGTGGCCTGTACAAGTGTTTTCCTAAAAGCTAAATTAAGGCCAGCCCTATTTCAATGATTAAAACCCAGCCTAACCTCCAGTTTCTTCACTAGGTTCTCAAAATGCACTCTAAAAGACATCCTGTCATCCACACAAATACCCAAGTACTTGAAAGATGATACTCTTTCAATTGAGTTCCCCACTAAGGTATGAATGCCAACATTACCGGAGATCTGGGAACGAGCTCTGGAAAAGATCATGAATTTGGTTTTCTTAGCATTAAGAACCAACTTTAGGCCATACAATGAGGCCTGCAGCCGTTGAAAGGCAGTCTGGAGCTCCTCAACAGCCAGACTCAGGGAAGAGGCAACTGAGTAGACTATTGCATCATCTGCATAAAGATACACTTTAGCTGTAAGCATGTCCTTCCGAATGTCATTTATAAAAATAGAGAATAAAATTGGGGGATTAAAATTGTGGGGGACTCCCTTGGAGATCTCCATGGAGCTTGACTTGTGACCATCTGTATATACACACTGGGTTCCATCTGCAAAGTAGTTCCTTAACCACTGCATAGCCTTGTCACCCATGCCGCCACCACTGAGTCTGCCTAACAGCAACTCATGGTTGACAGAATCAAATGCCTCGGACAGATTAACAAACAGTTCAGCACAGTGCTGCTTTCCGTCCAAGGTATTATGCACCTATACTGCATGAGGTGAAAAGGACAGGTGCATGTAGGTGTCCTGAAAACAACAGGAAGCAACAGGAAGTTAGCAACAGGAAGTTAGTTGTTGTAGTTCAGCTCGCTGATTTATCCCACTTACCAAAAAATGTTGTCATCCATATTTCTGGTGTATGTGTATGAAAGTAAAGTTGCAGATTTGAATCTTATGTGCCAACCAGGAATTAGTCTGTGTCCATAATCTGGTTATTCCATGTCACATTATAGTTATATGCAGGTAACTTTTTAACATTTTGACCAATAGCAGAAAAGGTAATTACGCTGCAGGAGTGTTTCTTTGACATTTAGACATGTTTGTGTTGTTTTGCTTTGACTGTGGGTCACCGTAAGCATATGCTGTAACTGCTGTGAGTCCCGGCTGCCTAGAGCAGCTCTAAACTTTTCAGAGCCACCTCTCAGCCTACGTATGGCTTGGGGCAGGGCTAGGGTTAGCGTGTGATACGCAAAAAGAGAGCTTTTTGGTGTGAGTATTTCTTTAACTCCCCCTTATCTGATTCCTCTCATCACTCTAATTCTGTCAGCAAAGCCAGCATCCTTGTCCCATTTCTATCTTTTTTTCACCTCAAGTACAACTTTCCTCTTTTCAGCACTTCCATGAATATGGCCCCCCCCGCCGTCCCCCACTCTCCCCCACCACCACCACCCATATCTCTCTTGTGAGTGGATGTGCCCTGATTTCTTATTTTCTTTCTTCCTCCTCCCTCACTCCATCCCTCACTTACTTTATCTGGGTGTCACTGTGTCAGAATGTATTTGGAGCTAAATTATTCATTAGAGAACTGGAGGGCAATCAAAGAGACTGGTACCATGGCAGGGCCCGTGTGTGTATATGCGCACATGCTTGACAGAATGTGTAGATGCATGCATGCTTGGTTATGTGTGTGTGTGTGTGTGTGTGTGTGTGTGTGAGTGTGAGAAAGAGAGCCGGTACAGGAGGGAGTATAACAGGCTGGAAGAAAGAGATTACATAGAAACCCGGGGGGAGCCAAACACAGAGCCCTGCAGCTCTCCTTACAGCCCAGAGAATGCTAATTTAATAGCTGTGTGTATGAGTGTGTGTTTGTGGGGGTACAGAGGAGGGTGTGTACTTAGATAATGATTTCCCCCTAATATAATCAATAATGCTGGTGTTGAAACATGAATACCTTCACTCACCTTTCTGCCCAAAGCAAACTGGAAAAATTAATGTTAGAAAACGTCTTCAGCACTAAGTGATGCCATTCATATTTTTCTGTGTGTGTGTGTCACCATCACAGGTCTGTACCACGAAGCTGACAGGACACAGTACACAAAAACGCACAACACACACAGTGAGTTTGCCATTTCAGTGACACACAGTGACATAATGCAATCCCTACCCCCACCAACCCCCCCCCCCCCCCCCACTACAACTATAAACTCTACAACAAACTCTGCTTTAAAATGCCGCATGCCATGGTCCAGTGGAGAGCTCCCTCCGGGGTGATTTCTCCTCATATAGGGTTTTTGAGTTCAGTAGAAGAAGATCATGCTACTCCGTGGGCAGACGGGAAGCGCGTTAACACTCTCCATGGGAGCTGTCAATTACAGTTCGCACGGAGAGGGAACAGCAGCCAGCGACGTGCGTGGCGACTGTTCAGTTCTAAATGCAGAGATGCATATAGGCAATTGGCAAATCATTGGCAAAAGGTGAACAAGTGAGGTGAGAAACCTAACAAATGCAGGTGCGACGGGGCGAATGGTTCGATGAGTGTGGAAAGGATGTGAGGCGGCGGGGATTCACAACAGTGTGTAGGATCCATACCGAGAGCATACGCACGCAACACAGTCGAAAATAATGCGCGCCGAAAAGGGAATCAGACGTACGGACTTAGATTTAAGATTTGAGTGGGCTGATATCTTTGTGTGCTGCAGTGTAAACCCTCAGAACACAGTACATATAAATCCAGCGTTAAAACCCTACGGCTCCACTTCCTCTCTGCAAGACTCTGACCTCCTTGGAGTCGGAGCCAGAGTGTAAATACCGCTTTCTTCATGTCAAAATCTTCGTCGCGCTGGTATCGTAACGCCCAGCCAGGAGGAGAATCCGCCGTTCAGTCCAACCTGTATTTGTTATCACATTGTAAGTATGACTGAGTATGTCAATCTCAACGTACCGTTCTGTTCGGTTTTCAGCTTCGTTTCATTTTGAAAAGTTACAACATGCTAATGGCCCAGTAATTTACCAGGAATGTGTGTTTGCACATATTTGACATTGATATTTATTAATAATTTCACTCAGAAAGGTTATGACAATAGATGACTATTGACGTACTAATCACAATGTCTGTCAATTATGTAACATAAGAGGAATAAATGACTTAGGCAAATTTTTGAACGTGCCTTTGTGACTTAAGCAAATTTAAACCTTCAACTCTGATTACTAATATTATGTTCAAGTGAGATTTTCATTAAATAAAAACACAAAAGTTAAGAGGATCCTTTGTAATATTTTAGTTGTACACATCATTTCTAGCTGTTAGATTATAATACAGTCAAAATCTTTGTCGCGCTGGTATCGTAACGCCCAGCCAGGAGCCCGACATCGAGGACGATCCGCCATTCAGTATGACTGCCACTACCATTGTCTGCTTCTGCTGTCAATTCAATATAAATTGGCCACACATCAGAATCAGAAATACGTTGTTGATCCCGGGGGGGGGGGGGGGGGGGGGATTGTACAACCAACCAAACATGACTGACTCGCAGTCACTTGATTGGTCATCTTACTGTGTCTGAGCCCAAACGCTAACTTTTTGAACTGCCGTGTCAGCTCACAAAGGCACAGTACATATAAGAAGACATGGCTCTGACAACACAGTGTGTAAGGAACTTTTTTTTTTTTTTCCTGGGTTGGGACTTCCAACTTCCTGCGGGTGTCAGGTGATTGACAGGAAGCCAAGAGTAACACAATCAGCGCAGCAGATATGGAAACACGCTCGCCCTGACATACAGCAAGTGATCAAACTGGCAGCGAGTGTGTGTGTGTGTGTGTGTGACAAATTGTCCTGAAACACTGGCTGATGGTGCAGTCAGAAGAAGAGCTTTCTGTACTTGTCATCTGACTGTAGAAAGTTTTATTTATTCCACCAGCTTGTTTGTCAGTGACGTTATCGCGGGCGCCTCAGGGTCTGTGAAGAGGGCTGTTTTCGGGCTTGTGTTTTGTACAGTGCGCTGTTGATTCAAGGGAGGAAATCGGGGGCTAGCGCCTTTGGCTTTTCGATCCGGAGAGAGGTCAAGGGCAGGGAGAAAGGAAAAGAGAGACGCGACTGCACTCGTCAGTGTAACAATGGATCAAGTGACCACATGTCATGTAAAAAGGGGTCACTCATAATGACGAACCCACGGAGAATTACTCACCACTCTCCTCCCCCGGGTTTGCCGGTAAAAGATCTGAGTCTGTGCGCCACCTGCGGAGTCGGTCAAGGACAAAACAGAGCTCGAAACAGCGTGAATATTGGACAGGTCCTCAGAAACTAGATAGATAATGTTGCCCTGTGTCCGCTGGACCTGTAAATAGGTAACTGTTTGCCAACATGTTAGCCATAACAACTTAATATATAATGCCATAATAAGACAAATGTCTGTGTTGGTCGGCTTGTTACGGAGTTCTGCGCTTAAGTGGCCTAACAACTTGTTGCTGCTACATGACATCGAGCTCATGTCTGTGTGCTAAGGAACACACTAGAGCCAGGAGGCCATTTGTTTAGCTTAGCATAAAGACAGGAAAATGTTATCTTGGTTTTTCTTTACTTCACACGCTGAAATGTAAGGAGTTATGCGCTGTAACTCTTGACAAACAGCAGTTTTCCAGTTTGCCCAGTGCAGCGTCTCAACTGGTTGCCTGGCAAGACTTCAGGAAGTTATCGCACTGCACCATGTAATAGTTACAGGACGCAATGCTCTGTAATGATTCAAATCAGAACGTCTACTTGCTCGTGAATATTAGTTTACTCAACCAAAATGACTTGTTTTTTAGGCAAAGTTACTGCTGTGTCAAAGACACTTTCAACCTAGTCTCATGACCATATAAGGCCGTTGGAAATGTAAAAGTCAGTTAATATATATATATATATATATTTTTTTTTTTGCAAACAAGCCTCAGTCCCAGAATACCAGTATCCACCTCCATGAACTCGTCACCGCAGCCCTGGTAAAGCGAGCAAGACAGGAGTAAATAAAGGAGTCACGGAGCAGTGTTTTACAAAATGGCTGCCACCGAGTTTGACGGACACAATGACAGGTCCAGGTCGTCAGCCTGTCTCTCGGCAGGCTGGGTGTGAGTGTCCCATACAATAAACTCCTGTCCTGGTGCAAATACAGAAAAAGAGAGAGAGAGAGAGAGAGAGAGAGAGAGAGAGAGAGACACACACACACACACACACATATATATAACATATTCCATTTCACAGTCTGCTGGAGTCTGGCAATCTCTCCAATCTGCGAAGGCTCATACCCTGACTCCCAGTGACCCCCCAAACAATTTTAGAGTGATATCTCTGAATGCATTACACAGTAGTCAAACACCCTGGGACAGATGCAGGGAGAGGCTCGGGATTTTCACATTCAGGCTTTGCTGCTTGCTGTCATGTTGCCCATAGTGGTCTGCCAGGGATGCACTGCAAAAAACAAATATTCATCCTACTCAGTCCTTTCTTTTTGAAAGAGAAATTCCGGCTTCATAGAACCCCGGGTCTTATTGTTTGCAGGTCTCGCCATCATTTCTATCAGTAATCATCGACAGGTTAATAGCTGATGTGAGATGTGGGGGGGGGGGGGTGAAACTGCTGAAAAGAAGTGCAATACGGACGACAGGTGCTGCAGGAATGAGTCCTTAAAACATTTATATTTTGTGTGGAGCAAGTGGAAAAACTAGAAGGTGTAAATCAACTCGTTCCCTGAATATTGTTAGAGCCATTTCTAGCAGGTCTATGATATAAAGATATCATTTCCTGTCTGTTTTCAGTTATTTCAATGTAAATAGTCCGGCGGCACCTAGTGGTAGTTTGGTGCTATGCCCGAGCTCATCGCAGGGACCCTTTTTAATGAAGGCAGGTGCGCCTAAATGGAACCGTGGAAGATGCCATGAGTCACAGTTTTTTCCACTGTGTCTTTCTTGTTGAAATTCGTTTATCACCCCACTTTTTGGTTTCTTCGTAAAGGCCTGTTTTATGTTTGACGTGACGTGTTTGGCCTTACTTAACAACTCTACACCATAAAAACAACCCTCGGACCACCCGAAACCATCGCGGATCATCAAAAAAAAAACCCGTGAGGAACCAAACAACCGAAGGGAGCGCGTTTAAAACAAATGTCTAAACGCGACTTTACGGTATCTGTGTATCATTCAGCTTAGAAGCCGCGATCAATATTCATGAATCAAATGTCATTTTCTTGATTGTTGTTACCAACTTTTTTTTCGCTTGTGTTCAATTCTTAATGCAAGAAATGTTCCATTGGAAGCCTCATTTACATTTGAATGAGAATTCCTCTGCGATACATGCAGAAAAACACAATATCAAGCTTGCACAAGAGCCTGAAGGACTTGTGAAGAAGTACGTGTTTTGTTTTGTTTTTTCTTCCACAGTGCCGTGCTGCAGTAAGTTAACTCAGTTTGTGTCCCTCTTCCGTGAGCTGTGGGCTGTTTAGAGCTGATCGAAAAAGAAGCTGAGGCAGTGATATTTCCACAGGGACAGTCAGTGAGTTTGACTCAGTTGTCTGTTCGGAGCTAATCGGCGTTGTGAAATGAAATAGACCTCCAAAATGTTTTGGGGCAAAGTATTGACAGTGTCCTTTTCTTCCAATTTTTTTTTTTTTTTATAGCTTAAGCATAACAGCTCACTCTTGAAAGCAGAAAAACACACACACACACACACACACACACACACACACACACACTTGAACAATTAAACAACTGTGATTTGAGCATCGTTTTGAATAATTCAGTCACCACGCTGCTCTCGTCAATTACCTTAAAGTACCGACTCCTGTGAATTAATTACCTTTAAGTGCAGGGAGTTACCATTTAATTATGTTGCTGTTTTCCTGCCGTCCATTTGTGAATACATTTACAGGAACAAAGTTCAGACACACGTTTTTTTGGGCTCTCTCTCTCTCCCCCTCCCCCTTTTTGACAATTAACTGTTGTTTTCCTGTATTATCACATTATGCAAAGGTTTTTTTTTAAATTTTTAAATAGAACAGCAGGTACACTTCTCTCAGCCCCGCTGCACCCCACACCTGCCATGGTGTTATATCACAATGTCTCACAGAAGCCATGGTAGCACTTCCCTCTCCGCAGGTGGCGAGTTTATTTGGATTATAGCTGTTTCTGAGCAGACGAATGCTGCAATGGCGGGATCACACATAAAAGAGCATTCCTTCACATATGCTCACGCTGCCTATATCCACGGACACACTGTGGAGATGTGTTGTAGTTTGCACTATAGAAGCAGCAAAGTGGGAGTTATTACTAAGTACTAAACGGTCTGCTCGTTTTTCTGTTCAGTGGTAGTTGACTGGAAGTTGGAGCACTTCCGATGCTTGGACGGATATGAATCATCAGTACAGTGAAGACAAGAAGGAAAGAAAGAAAAATAACAGGCACAAGATTGTAGTTAACTACAGTAAGATTCCCACTTTCAGTTAAAGTCAGTTTCAGTATGACATCACGGGAAACGTGCTTATTTGCTTTCTTAAACGTGGACATGTCCGTCCGGGGAGTTCACCAAGAAAGGACCAACTTTCTGTGGAAAAGTATGTGTTGCATTCCTTTGCTGTGACTTGTAAATGTCCCCGCTGTGGGATGAATAAAGTCAAAGTCTTTATAGAAGTTTCTATAGTCACCTCTGTGACGAAATAAGATGACAAATCTTGCTATAATGGTAGCAAACACTGTAGATAAGTAAATATCTAACATCAGCGAGTATACCGTTTGCAAATGTTCTGGAGCTTATTAAGTTTGTCTAAATGTCATTTAGTAATGGCAACGTCCTCCGGTGCATGTCCTGTCCACGTACGTGCCATTGTGGAGTGACACTTTCATTAACATTACTATTACAGTAACACTAACTTTAGCAAGTTTGCCTACCTTCCCAACAATGGAGGCCACGCCACGGCACGCATCCTCCACGCCACCCGATCTCACCTGGACCAGAGAGGGAGCTATGCGAGATTGCTGCTCGTTGACTACAGTTGACAACATTGACCGCATGCCGAGTGAGTGGCGAGAAAGGCGAGGCGGCGTCTGTTTCATCTCACTTGACGCTTGAGGAAATTCCGGTTATTCCACTCGAATACTGAGGAATTTCTACTCCTGCGCCGTTGAGAGCATCCTGACAGGGAGCATCACAGCCTTGTACGGTGACAGCACAGCAGAGAGAGTGGTTTGTGTGGTTTTTTTTCCTGAGGCCAGCGTATTTTTTGAATTGTTGAATTGTTTCCAATGAGTTGCTGAACTTTTGGTTGGCGAGGGTTGAATAATGTTCGACTCTGGGTAAAAACGCTTTTTGCGTTTGTCACCGTCACTTTTTACCCGGCCATCCAATCACAGCGGAGGAGGGGCCGGACAAATACCACAGAGCGACCAACGGGGATGTCTCCTCGCACGCAAAAAATCGCATGAAGGCCGGTCAGTTTTCCTGTCTGTTTAGCTATGTAAAATGAATTCTTCAGAGGATTTATCAAATGTATCCGATTTATTATCACTACATAAAATGACATTCACCTGACCAGTTTAGTATTTGCTTTGCCCACGGCCAAATTTTGCACTCAGGTATCTTATATATATATAATAGAGGAGAGCTAAGATTGATATCATGGTTGAGGTGATGCTGCAACGATGGCACAGTTTCATATTGCCTCTCTTTCTAATAAATAGAAAGCTCGTACAAAGGAGAGAGAGAGAGGAAGAGAGGTAAAGAAGAAAAGAGAGAGAGAGAGCTGCAGGGCCTCTAGCACACAGTATTTCTTTCTCATTCGTGGCCTTGAACCTCGACATGCCGCAGGAGAAAATCTATGACAATCAACAGGTCTTTAAAAGGTCAAATTTGTTACTGTTGTTGCAGAAAATGAACACATGATTTTTCTTTTCCTCTTTTTTGGGGACATTTTTCTAGTCATGACATCCTCAGACAGTTATTGGGTGACACTGTCTTCTCTTGGCCTTCAATGCACTTTAAAGTTTTTTATCCTCCAAAAAGGAAATGCCATTGAAAATGCAAAATATATATATATATATATATATACTTTAAAGCTGCTGTGCAATGTGTAAAGAGTTGCTTGTAGCAGTTAACCAAGAGAAAATTATTACTCAACTCTGCAGTTCCCCTCGGCTCTACTGAGCATTTTTTTTGCGTCTTTTAGCTTGTTTCGGTTTTTCGGCCAACAATGCTGCCCAATAAACCTAGGTCGTCCACAATAGACAATTCCTCACGATCTACGTCCAAATGCAACCTTCGGTGCCACGCAGGAAGTAGTGTTTTGCAGAATCATCAAATATCAGCATCCTCGCTGGCGATAGGGTTGCCGCGGCTTTGCTTTTGCTCCGGCAGCGCGGCCCTCATTAATCTCTTCCAGCAGTGGCGTGCAACTTTGCTTTTGGTTCAGTGTGACAGTTCTCATTAATCTCTTCCAGCGGCAGCATGTAGCTGTTCTCGGTGGAAAGGCGGCAGCCAGTGAACACAGTGGAGTATTTAGCAGCTTAAGAAGAGCCAGATGTCTCAGAAGTCAGTGAAACGCAAGTTGTCACGCGGCCTTGTGTGCACAGCTGGATTGATTAAAACATAATCTTTATCCGTTCCATCAGACGCGCGACTCGGACGGGCCGCTGAAAACACGGCTGAAATGCCTCCTGTGTAGACGTAACTATTTTATTTGGCCTTGGAGTTGTTAGAAGGCACTTTTGGGAGCTAGGTATTGAGAAGTACTGTGAAGATGTAACTAATAATGTAGCTAATTATTTTTGCTGTTGAGCAATTTGTAAAATAAGTGCTTTTTAGTGAGTAATGGGAGTTTATTACGTTTTTCAAGTAACCTGTCCCAACTAAGATCATAATACGGCTGTGCAGCATTGCACCATCTCCTGCTGCTGTACCAACAGGGTGGCCTTGCTGTCTCCATTGACCCAATACGCCAGTCATTCGCTTTAAACCAACATCTGAACAACCTGAACTTTCTGTGTCTCCCATCAGTCCACATCCCAGAAGTTTTTTTTTTCCTTTTTCGCAAATATTCTGAGACTTGGGAGATTTGTTATTCAAAGGTGTGAACGAGGGGGGGGGGGCAGTCACACCTCGTTTGCAGCATTTACCATTTTTGGCTGCGGTTGTCCTAATATGGAAGTTGGCAGATCCTTGTGTGAGCAAAGCACACACCTGGGTGTCAGGTTGTCTCTCTTGCTTAGGCTGTTAGTCACACCACAGTTTGTTTCCTCTTGATGTGAAGGAGCTTTGAGTGTGCGATGCTCCATGTTGATCCACTTTCCCGTGGAATCACAATCAGAATCAGAATCAGAAATACTTTATTGATCCCCGGGGGGGAAATTGTACAGTACCGGTGCTCCCATTCCAGAGTAGAAAAGTAGCATAATTTAGAACTAAAAGTATGTACAAAATATAAAAATAAGAAATAGAAAATAAAAAATTATATACATTTACAGTATTTAAGTGAACAATGAGTTAAAAAATATATACAATGCATCGTGTGTCGTGGTCGTCCCTTTACAGCAGCCTCGAAAGACTATAAAGTTCTGTCATCGAGGACATGACAAACATCACAGAAACCAGGGCTGAATGTTGCCTATTTCTGGTTCGTTTTTTGGTATGAAAATTTCAATGACGGCCCATCAGGGGGCCTTCTGAGTGTAATGCAGTACGAGGCATGCTGAGACAGTTTAAATGAAGGAAATTATACTATTTGCTACTAAAAGCAGGAAGAAATTTAAGGTTTTGACTAGAAGAAATAAAAGACCCCTGCTTCAACTGTGTTGGTTCAAAAACATGCAATGTGCTGGTGTGCAGGATTGGACTATAGCTCAGGCTTTAGACTGAATGACATGCTATTTCAGGTAACAGTGAAAGGGAAATAATAATCCATGTGATGAAGGAGGTACTTTTGGAACCTGCTGGCACAGAGAGCGGCCGGAGTGCTGTCGGTTTGAACGGCTGCCGCCGGTGATGCGATCCACGGCGCCTGGTTTTGTGCCTTGTCAGGGATGAGAAATGCATACAATGAGCCTGTGGCCATCCTCCCTCATTAGTCTACATGTACACAACACACACACACACACACACACAGATCTAGGCATGGATGGATTATTGAACGGGCCTACCTGGCACAAGCCCAGGGGCACAAGGTGTCAGGGTGTCTCCGTGGGCCAGAAGTGAAGTGACATTTCTTGTTGGAAAGCCACAGAGCTCAGTCCAAAGTGTGGAAGTCCATATATTTTGAATACCTGTCAACCAAAACCAATCCAATGTTTGTTTTTGTTTATTTTTTCCTTCATATTACAGCGGCATGCACTAGCTACAGAAAATTGAGGGAGAATAGCTATTTAAATCAGAACAGCAGAATAGCTCTCCTTTAAGAAAATATTACCTACATGTCAGGATTTCTTTGATGATATGATATTTAGTATAGTGTGCGGTAGAACTTTGTATAAATACTACAGCAAAAAACAACAACAAAGAGATACAAAATGACTACATAGAGACACAAACGACTACATAGACACACAAAATGACAAGAAAAGATGCTAAACAACTATAAAGAGATGCTAAACAGCTATAAAGAGATGCAAAACTACTACAAAGAGATGCTAAACAACTAACTAGAGATGCAAAACGACTACAAAGAGATGCAAAACGACTACAAAGAGATTCAAAACAACTACAAAGAGATGCAAAACAACTACAAAGAGACAGTAAATGACTACTAAGAGACAAAAATGTGCTACAGATATATGAAAAACGTCAATAAAAAGACACAAGGCAACTACAAAGAGACACAAAACAGACAATGGAAAGACACAAAACATTGGTCTAATAGATGCAAACCGACTATTTGGAGATGCAAAATTACGAAGAGACACAAAACAAGTGTGTCCTCTGTTGATGGGGGCTATTACATGTCTGCGCCCGGGGGCCCATTGCCTCATAACCCATTGGGTCTGGATGGGCATGAGGCTTGACGCTAAATGCTAAATCCTCTCTACCACTGACTATGATCTCCCGTGACACGAAGCTGCACCAAGAAAATAAAGATGGTGGTTCGAAGTGAAGTGCGAGGGAAAAGTAATAGAGGAGATGAATCGAGTCCCAGTAGGTGTCCTCATTCAACAGTGAGAAGATTCAACCTGCAACTGCCATTACAGGAACACATCAGCGTTACAATACCCTGGAGCCTTAAATCCTAATCTTCCACCTAACCCATTCACTATTCAAGGTGCAATTCCAGGAATATCTGCATGGTTTCCATACCACACCAAATCTTGTCCCATAAATGTGGCCCAGCTCTATTCTGATGGACATAATTCATTTATGTGACTTCACACAGTATTTGTTGTATTTGATTACACTACACTGGTTGTTGCCTAAAGCTCAACTGAAATTAAATTGCATGGTTTTTTTTCTGTAAATACATCTGTAAATGTCTCTCTTTCAAGAGGAGATTTTTTTTCTCTGTCTGTTGCATAGAAAGAGAAATTGTATGCATACCGTCAGCCAGGTTTTTCATTTTGAACTAGCTCAGAGGTGGGCGGAGCCAAAATTGTACTCAAGTAAAACTACTCTTACTTTCTCATAAAAAAAAGTTGTCAAGTTGAAGTGACTATAGTAATCAAATATATAATGTTTGCCGAAAAAAAAAAAAAAAAAAGGAAAAAGGCTTCCCAACTTTGGACAGTTCCCTTCAATTGAAAAAAAGTGCAACCCCCCCCCCCCCCCCCCCAAATATGTCAAAAGAATATGACAGTATTGGTACAACTTGTTTCAGCATTAATAATGCAAAATGCATAAATAATTCAAAAGGGTGTAGTCCAATGTCACATATACTTTCACCCCACCCTGCATTCCAAATGATGAAAATCAATATAAATGACATAAGCTGATGTTGTGGCTTGACGTATATGTCCATCATAATTCAGCCTTACATAACCTTGCATGTTTTTAAATAATTCTGCTTTCTGTTATGATGCAGGGAGCGCGACTGGCTAATGAAAACATGATGAGCTCTTTGGAGACATAATGTTCAATCTATACTGAATATAAATACCCAGTGTATTCTGCGTTTCCAGAGCCAGGGTTCCTGCTTCTTCTTCCAGAGTGTCCGTAAGAGCTTCATTAGCCTCTTTCAGTAGCCGTGGGCGGTTTCTGTAGATCTTTTTAGCGGTGCCTGATGGTCCTGGAGTATCCTTTAAGTATACAAGTATATAATCGTAAAATTCACTGTACAAAGATTTTTCCATTAAAATGCAATGAGTATATGTTTTACATGAAGGAAATAAAATGTGTATACCGTTTACTCACCCAGACAGATTCAGATGATCAGAATATATTCTAGAAAAGTTGCATGGATCGTATAAGTCAAAATGTCGCCTGTGAACGCCCAAAACCAACGGACAGCAAAGATCTCCTCCTCTAACAAGGCCCACAGATAGCACAGTAATCCATACGTACATCATAATAGTTACCACATACCTGAACATAAACACAGGACAACTTTTTTTTTTTTCCTGCACCAGGCTAATAAATGAGCAGACATTTTAGCACACTAGAGCTAGGGATGTAATCTGTTATACAGTCTTTGCGTGCATCAAGGGAACCCTTCGCCTAATCATTTTAATAATATTATGACACGACGTGGACCCAGGTCTCTCTCACTGCTTAGCCAACGCTAACATTGGCAAGGTAATGTTAGAATAGCCAGCAACAGTATTGGGGAAGACCAAAGCCACAAAAAGACTGACCGAGTGAGCACTAGCAGCAATGGATTGATCTCACTTTATGACAGCGTTACGATGATGTATATCGTTTCCTAATATAGTCATTAATTGAATTAATCATCGTTCATCACCGTCGTCATCAAGGCCCACCTACCGCATCAGCAAGGTGTTAGTAACATTAATGTGCCTAAAAAGATCATGTTCCGGATAAGTAAATAGCACATAATGGGCCTAATGTTTGACCTTATACCAAACCAGCAACACATTCTACATTCTATCTTTTGCGAAAGCAAATCAAAGAAATATAAATTTTTTCGTCAATACAGTACACACAAACATTTGTGTTAGCACACAAAGCACCAGCTACACACCGATAGCATAAATGAAAAGGGCAAAGTAGTTTGCAGTTTTGCTACAAGTGTGTAATTTAATTGCAAACGGAGTGTAAAGCAGATCATTCAAGGGGTGCTTTCACATCAGGGACCCGGGCCCAGATCAGAGCACACTTGAACCCTGAGTGCAGTTCGTTTGATTAGCGTGGACCACTGTGTGCTGTCCGAGCCCAGGTCCACTTGAAAAGGTGGTCTCGGGTACGGTTCATGTGTACTCGGGTACGGTTGCCTGAGGGTGGTGGCAGTCATCCTCAGGCACGGTGCAAATCAACCGGACCTGACGTAAAAACGCCCTCAGTTTGGCGCACTTGGTAAATGCATTGGCTACAAAGCGTTAATGGTTTTAGAGATAGTGCTTCGAGAATCAGTTTGCATTTGAGCGTTCAGAAAAAAGAAAGTAAGACGTGTATATGTTTTCAATAACACGTTCCTAAAGCAAAGTTGTGATTTATCAAACGTATATATATATATATCTTTGGAATGGCTGGTTTACCTATTCAAGATAATAAAAGGTGATGCAGAAATGGCAGTAAAAATGGTCGGGAACTTTCGGGATTCATAGATAGAATCTAGATTCATAGCTACATGATTTGCTCTTGTGTTATGTGATTTCGCCATAGTGTTTCTTGCACTGTCTAGTGCATTTGTTAGATTGCCACATGTGGAATCCAAATTACAGTGCGCAGGCAGCGACAGGGTCCATAATCACACACTGACAGAAACTGACATTTCAGCAGGCGTGATTCAGTAGAACCGTCCCCGGGTCCACGACAGAAAACAGCAGCTACGCGTGTTGTACAGTGTGTAATGTCCATTACTGCCTCCTGCTTCACCTCGTGAGTCTTGTGTCGAGGCTGCTGCTCTGGAAGGTTGCGGCCACAGAGAGAGAGAAAGAGAGGGGTTAATTGTGCTCCTGGGAGACAAGGAGGAGGGAGATAGAGCTAGGAGTTGTATATATAGAAAACACTTAATATATATACAGTATATACCTACTGCATACACTGAGTACATATCTTTATACGCATGTGCATGTACGCAGTATATACGCAGAGAGACGGGGGGACAGAGAGAGCTGGTAATGAAATTCTGACTCTACACACAGTGATGTGGGAGAGCAGCAGCAGGCAGATCGATACCGACAGTGGGTAATGACTCCTGTGATCCTGATGGACCTTTGGGGGCTGCCCCGGCGCCTCCTCTCAAACCCACCGTGGCCCTCCCAGCTCTGCGAGAAATGGAGGGTGATGTAAAGGAGGGGAAGGGGAAGGGGAAGGTGAAGTGGGTGGGGGTTGAGAGTGGAAGCAGTGAAGAAGAAGAGGTTTAAGAATCACGCGCTGAACACGTACACCCTGTCCACCACGGTGCATTTGAGGAGGTGCGTGAACCCTGGTTTTACACCGGCAAAAGAGATATTTCCACTGGTCATACACAGGCTTTTTCCTCGCAATGTTGGTCGCAAAGACGGCGCTTGTCCCCCATCTTCCATGATCAGATGTGCAGAACAAAGCACAGCCCGGGTTTGTGGTAGTTTGTGGCTTTAACTGGCACACACACACACACACACACACACACACATCCCTCAATAACTTTTCCCAGAATAAAGAATATAGAGCTGAAATGAGCGTAATATGGGACCTTTAAGAGTGAACAAGCAGGGAAGTTGAACCTAGAGCAGATTATGGAGGACTTCTCAGTGCAGTAACAACTTGCTTGCGTACATCTTATTGGTATTTAATACTTTGTCTTTTAATGTACCCCTCTTGTTCCTCTTTTATTTTACATGACCTTGTATATAGTTTTATTTAAACCTGTACTTTTTTTTAATGCACCTTTGTCTTCTATGTAAAGACCAATCTCTGGCTTATGCATATTTAAATGAAATGCATATTTATAAAGGGAAAAAAAAAAGAGTTCAGAGGTGTAGTAAAAAGGCACCCTGCCGTGGTAATAAAAAGACACCCAGAAGAGTTCATATGCCTGGTCACTTTCTGTGAGGAAAACAATGGTGGCCTCTGAGCCCACTGAAGCATGCTCCTCCTCTGACAGGATGTGGGTTCGCTGAGTAAAGATGTGAGATTTACCCCAGCTGTAGCCCAGGGAGACAATGATGATCCCAATCATCTCAAGGTCAGGGCGCTTTTTCACATCATTATCACCCCTCTGTCATCTCACTCTCTCTCTCTCTCTCTCCGCCTCCCATAGGAAGTCCCGGCTGCAACTACTGGAAGTCCCAGCAGGTGATCGAGGATGAGACGGAGGGCTTGTGTCATTATGCCACCACAGTAAACTTTGGTGACGGTCCGACAGGCTCGAACACACAGAGGTGGCCTCAGTGGTCTGTCACGTCCGAGTCGAGAAAAAAAAAAACCGTGGCCTCCTCAGGGAGAGAGGAGGCAGCTGAAGCTTCCTCCAGTTTGTTGGTGAATAAGAGTCGGAAGCAAAAAAAAAAAAAAAAAGTTCTAGTTTTATATAAGGTGAAGTAAAAAGGGAAAGTCATGGCAAACGCCTGTGGTTGTTGAATATGAACTACAGAAGAAAGGTTATATGACCCTCCTGGTGTGCAATGATTCACTTTTTTTTTATACACTTTATTACAAGAGTGCAAGAATTTACATATATTTACATTTGTTTACATATGATGTTGTTCATACTTAATATCATTCTTACAATAATTATAATATGTATTCTTGGTGTCTATATAATTTTTTTTTTTATCATGAATCTTGTTACGTGGGTGCTGCTCTTGGTTGCCTTCTCTTCTCACTGATTCACTTTTGGGTACTTGCACACTGGATGTTTAAGTACCATTACTTATTTCTCATAGTAATTATTGGGCAAAATAGGAGATAAGAATAAACAGTTAAATAAACATTAATTACTATCTCCCAGTCGCTGCACCCCTAATACACAATGCCCCTGACTCTGAAGCAGTCTGACGGAAGATCATTCATTTTATTATTTACACCTGTGCTTTTTTTCTTCCGGGACATGTCATATAAGGCCCTCCTGATATCAAGGTAACTAAGAACTCAGCCCACCAGAGGCGTACAACCCCATTGCCCCGTATGCCTCTGGTGGGGCGTCCTCCCTTTGCCACGCAACAAACCCAGCCATAGCCGCTCTCTCCGCTCCCCGCCTGCCCGCTTTCTTACCTTGCCTCCCTGTGTCCCGCATTTGGGTCCACCTAGTTGATCAAGAGTGAGTCTTTTTTCTGCTCACACTAAATTCTTATTAGATGTATGTAATGTGGTTTTCTATTAAGTTCTGTCTGTCCCAGTTGGTGCATGTCCAGTCTCAGAAACGATGGAATACATTGTAGCTTCATAGCTCCTTATAAACACTAATGACAGCATTCAATGGCCATATTCACATTTCACAGTGAAGCCGTCGAGAGCCTTCATTAGAGCGCGTATCAGACAGTTTTTTTTTTTTTTGTGTGTGTGTCTCCATCAGTCACCTGGGAGCCGGCAGTGGGATGCCTCTGTGTCGAGGCACTTAATAACCCCTACAGGGACGCTAAGCCTGCCCATTCTTCACCCTGACACCTTAACAGCAGCCTAAATTGGGACTGCATGATGTGTTCACTGATAGTACGCTACAGAGGAAGGCTGGCGCCGCTCCTCCACCTTCATCTCATGAATTATATTAGCATCAAGACAGAAGTAGGGCAGCACGGTCGAAACGGAGTGTCAAAAAAAAAAACGGCGCATGTGACTGTTGTTACAATGACTGCGCATCATGGCACTTGCAGCTCTGTAGGTCACCGGGAGGTTTTGTGTTTGTTGGTCTAAATCAGAAGGCTTTCAAAGTCTGACACTGTGGGCCCACCCTCAGACAAAATTTGAGACAGCTGCGCCCTCACAACACCTCCGTCTAAGATAATTTACTGATTAGCTGCTGATTGAAATTTTGTGCCACTTATGTCACAAGTGTCTTGCTTGGTGAGGAGAGTGAGCCATGGTGCAGAGAGAAAAAAAAAGAAAAGAAGCTTCATTTCCGCTCTCTCCTGGGCATCTGTGCAAGCCATAATTGTTTTTGCAGCCGCACAAAATTCGAAGTTTGGCCCAGCGGTGTTCCAGCACTTAACAGGAGGCATAAGCTAAAACTATTACAATGTCCAATTTCACTGTGTTGCATTTGTGTGTCGTTGGATTCCTGCAAAACATGAAAACACCAGGGAGGATGAGCGTACCAGGTTACAAAACTAATATTTTGTGTCTCATATTCCGTTTTTTTCTGACAACAGTTCAATGAAAAACAGTTGTTGTGCAAATTCAGTTCATAAAAACTATACATTTTAATTGCAACGTGATTTTCCCTGATTAATCAGACAATCAGCAGCAGTTAAGACTGAAGTCTGCTGCGCTTGTGTCTCCATGCAGCGCATTAAATCCATTAAAAAGTGCCATGGCACAGATACTACACAGTAACCCCCCCCCCCCATAATATTGCTGTACAAGAAGTCCCGTCTCTGCCTGTTTGTCTTTATTAAGAAGATGCCATTTGCAGTCTGCTCACAATCAGTTAGTTAATTAATGAGCTCTTTGTGATGCCAGAAAACATAAAAAATACACATTAGACACATTTCTCCAGGTGCTGTGTTGATGTGCTGTTTTCCTCCATGTATACATCTTATTTTTTGTTTGTTTGTAAAAAGCAAAGAAGCCCTAGACAACACGAGGAAGACAAAACAGTGGCTACAGGACAGTTATAATAACAGTGTGTGTATGTGTGTGTGCCTGTGTTCCACACTGTCGGACTGTGATTAGGGGGTAACTACATAGTATAAAAATACTTAGGTTTTATATTTATAATATTAATGATAAATAAATACATAAATAAATACATGAAGCTGAGCAGAGAGGAACTTGTCAGTGTTGTGGGTGTATTATAGGTTGTGTGATAATAATAATAATAATACTAATAATGGTGACATCAACAATAATTACATTAACAAATACAAAACATCTACAAAAATGTAATATTATTGTCGTCATCGTCACTACAATAATAGGTTGGCTGGTTATTATTATTGGTGGAGTAATTATCACTACTATTTTTTATCATTAATAATAATAATAATAATAATAATATGGGGAATTCTATCAGCAACAACAGCAATAATACTAATAATAATGATGATAACGTTAACAGCAATCACTACTATCGACACCATCAACGATAAAAAAAAAAAATGAAACAGACGCACAAAATAAATAAATGAACAAAAACAGAACGTCATAAATAAGAACGGAATCAATAATGATATGAATACTAATACCAATATTCACAATACCAATACTACTACCATCACCACTACCAATGATAGTAACACCATTAGGAAGCGCCTCATTTATTTTAAGTAGTGTCATTAGCTATTCCGCCATAATGGATAGTGGCGGGTTCATCCAGCGCTGGAGGTCTTCATTTATTGTTTCGAGTAGTGGAGTGAAGTCCGAACAGCTCTGGCAGCCTGGGGGAAACATTAACGCCTCCATACGTGATGTGACCTGAGCTAGTGGGATAGGTGGTGTACGGGCTGCCACGTCCCAGCTGTTGCTATGTAGCGGGAAGGATTTAGTCCAGTCAGCAGTGTCGTGTGAGATATTAACGCCTTACACTTTTAATGAAGAATCATTTGCAGATCAACCACATCCACAAAGTTAATTGAAGGCCTGTGTAAGCGTGATCTTGATAAGGCATTTACACTAGTGTTTTCCATTCATGGTGGTATTTTACATGGGCAGTGTTCAACTGGTTCTTAGAAAGGTCTATTCATATGATTGTGTGTGTGTGTGTGTGTGTGTGTGTGTGTGTGTCATTTGAAGACATAACATTAGTTTGAATGCAGTGAGTATGCTTTCAGGAACTGTAAACATGACAAGATAAATAGATTTTTCATTGCAGGTTAGCAATTAAATTACAGTCCCCTTAGAGCTAGAAGGCACTGGGTTTTCTTTTTTTTTTCTTTTTTCTTTTTAAACCTTTATTCATTCAGGGTCACATTCACACAGTTACACATTCACACCTGGAACAGCAGCAGACCCTGCAGACCCCTCAAAAGAGAGGTAAGTGACTTTGGGAAGGTTTTGCTGCACGTTTGACTTTTCTTTCTTCTGTAGTTGTGGTCAGGTTTCATCCATTGGACTACATGAGTTAGGACTAGGACTGCAAACCCATATTACCTTTAAACAGTGTTGCAACCCTGTGTGGGAGTACTTGATGGTTGGTAGTGTGAGTGAGAAGGATGGACCAGCATGCAGGCGACATTTATTCAGACACAAAAAAAAAGGAAAAGTGGGGGAAAAACCATCACAGTGTACAAAACAGTGGCTCTCCTCCATTCTCCTGGAGAGTGTTTGCTGTCTTCCACCACCTTCTATACCCTGGTCACCTGCCCATCTACAGCCAATCAAGGGAGGGTCTCTGGTAATTAGTGCCAGGTGACGTCAATCTCCCCTCAACCGGAGCTAAACGACACTTCCCCAGGTACGTGGGCGGAGACTAAAGCAAATGGATCGCAGGAATCTTAGATCAAGACTATCTAGAAGATCGCAGACCAACACCTTAAACGCCACGGGTTCTATCTATATTATGCAATACTAGGGTTTTTAGTCCACCCTCCCTCGTGAATGTATGATCTTTTTGAACGTCACAGATTTTAACATTACAGACCATGAACTTAATGAATACAGGCTATAAGTACTGTGTTTATTATATTTCACCTTGTCACACATTCATCGTTATTTCTGTTAGCACATTGCCTCAGGTTTCACTGTCCACACCTGTAACTTGTCTAACCCCCCCCCCCCCCCCTGCCCCCCCTCGCATCCAACCCCTGCTGCACCCACTTGAAAGCCCCATTTTTCAGTTGCACGTATCACGCAGCCTCGTAATGTACATCTGCAGACAGAGAGCCGCGTCACGCAGGCGCGCATTGTACTGCGCTTGTCCTGCTGCGTCACGTAGTCCCCCTTGTCCTCTCCCAACCGAGACCGATCAGCAGCTCCGAGTTGTGGTCTGTGTCGCCGTTGCGTCAGATTTGGCTGCGTTAAATCCGCTCTCCGGCTGTGTCTCATTACTGATTCAGAGGAGAAGGTTAGAGGGCGTCTGCTGGCTGAATGGAGATATCACACCCTGTCAGAGTTAAAACAGAATACCATATTACTGCCTTAGCCTCCGTCCTCCACACTCTGTTTATCTGCCTCTTTCTTTTTTAATGTTCGATGTTTTTATATATATATGTATTTCTTTTTAGTAGTCTTGATGGACTCTCTCGTGTTTACTTGTTAAACACTTTGTAAACTCTTTACGACAAGAGTAAACTTTGTAGAGTGTATTACAATTTAATAAGCACATTGCACGGATTGATGCACACGTTAAATGCAGTGGTGAGTCAGGTTTTCGACAAATGTTCGCGAGATGCAGTCGCCGCGTGCATTCAAGAGACCACGTTACCTCCAGAAGTCAGGTTACGCAGGAAATGTAGTAACCTAGCTGCTGCACGTAGTCAACTATTCAGCAATGGAAACGGGCTTATGTAGACTTAGTGCGAGTTTAAGTTTTAGTCTGATTTTGAATGAAATGATTTTGAATGCAAGGGTGCGTCACTATGTGCGATGACCTTTCCTTTCATCCTGCCTCCTGGCTGTCGCAGTGACACTCTCCCTGCCTGAAGTCTTTGTCAGCCCATGTGCACATGCAGGCCCATTACTTTAAACATGGCGAAGAAATCATCAGGCAGGTTTAGGGTTCAAAACACTCCCCCAAACCAAACCAGCTGAATAAGCTACTCTCTTGTAAATTAGCTTCTAACATCACTGTACTTCCCCTTTGGGATAACTAGTCACAGCATCTGCCTCAGTGCTGTTTTTGCTGTTTCTTCCTCCCTGTCCCTCCCTCCTCTTCAGTCACCTCTCTCTTCCCCCCCCGATGGAGATGCATTTCATTGCTATTCTCCATCCATCCACCAGATGCCCTGAGACTTTTCATCCTTCGTTCCAGTTCCTGCCACTCCCATCTCCCCTGCAATCCCCTCATTCCCCTCACCTGAGCTTCTGCGCCCATCTCCCCGCCTGCACCCCCATTCCCTCACATGTATACCGGCACGGATCCATTGTTCCTCTGCCGGTTTGTTCAAGTTGCCACGTGCTTCATGTCTTTCCTTTCTAGCCTCTGTTAGCTACATTCGAACATCTGCAATCTGTTACCTGGAACTCGTTGCCTGCCTGTTTCTTTAACCTTGCCTGCCTCATTATTCTGTAAGCAATTGCACCCCTGACATAACTTACATAAGCAAAGTTGATAGCAATTGTAACTTATTTGATTCAAAGTGGATTGGCAAATGATTTCACGTTGTGGGAGGGGATGTGGGATGTGTCTATTGATTGGATTGAAATACGTTTACGGAGTGCATTTGTGTTGTCAATCACGCTAGGGACGTTTTAGAGAGCCCCGCACTAACCTGATTAAAGAAACCAGGTTTTTCCTTTAAATGACTACACCACAGTATCCAGGTCACTGATATTCATGTAAACGCATTGATGGCCACAAGTATGTGGACACCTCTGCCCACATTGTCCTCCTTGTCCTCCTCTTACTCTCACTCATTTGCCCTCTAGCTCTTGCTTCACCATCGAACACCATTTTCCATTTGCTCATCTGCAGCCTTTTAATAGTGCTGAGACAAAGGTCTCATATTGTAGAGAGTGAGATTTTCATGTCTTTTTCGATTATAAAGCAGGTCTAGGTGCTATATAATATAAATAGCCCGTATTCAAAAACTTTAAACGAGCCGTCAGGACTTCCGTGAGGTTGCATCTGATCCAGGTAGTAGTACAGGGATGCTCATCCACCCGCTCAGCCTGTCTAAGTTATTCGACCGCTCTGCTCAGGAACTACTCTTTGAGGAGTTGGGTGTTGCCAATTGGTAAACAAAGCTTGGCATTGTGATTGGAACACGAGAGATGTTAATTTTGAATGCTGTGCCCAACGTAGAGAACTGTATGTAGTATTTTCGCAAAACAGCATGATTTAGAATTGAAAACTGTGAGTGTGAAGCGGAAATTGTGCTCGCCATTTTGCAGACTTGGTTTAGGGATACAGGAGTTTCAGGGTTCAGTGATTGCGTTTCAAGTTCCAATTTTGGTGTGTAAACAATTGTGGAAAAACTTGTAAGAAGCTGATACGAAAAAAGAGGCAAAACTCAACAGCCCTTGGGTGCATTCGTTAACCAATATCATCTCATACTATATCCATCTAACAGTCAGTAAGCACTGTATATTTCAATCACAGGCTGCAGCTCCATCAACTAGTCCTGTAATTATATTAAGCATAAACACAACAGGTATCGCTGTGTTTGTTATCTTACACATGCCATTATTGCGCTCAAGCAACGTCATGCACTTTAAAGCACGCCAGAGTAATATAACTGACACAATCTTTAAAGGGGAGATCATTTCTGCTGAGTGTCATCATCCCCGGGGGCAGGGTGCCATCTCCGGCTGTGAGAGCAGCGACTTCCTTTGCCGAATCGGCTTCTGTTTTGATTAGCATGCTAATGCCAGAGTCAAATTTCCACCGCGGAGGATAGAGGGATCTCTCAGGATTTGTCACCCCAGAGTGTGTGAGCCTCTGGCGGCCGTGTTGGGTTGTGTAACGTGTCACTTCTGATGGAGGAAAAAAGCTCTCCCTCTGCATTTCTACACGTATATAGCGTATACACCTACATGCCTATCAATATCAATATGCAAGTTAGTTCATCAACATCTAATATTGTAACCATCTGCTTTGTTGGACAGACTGATGACATTATTAACTTTGATTAAACATGTTTGAATTTGTCCTGCCAACTGGTAATAAGAATGAGTTTTTGCCATTGTGTGTGACACTCAGGTAAATTGGTGACCTTTTTGGCCCCTCAGAATTCAGCCTGAAAGACTAAACAACAACAAAAAAAGTGGAAAGTGAAAGTTGAAAGCAGCACGGCAGGTGCTGCGATTGTCAGTGCCAACTGCTAACGCTAGCTGTAAGCCAATGTAAAACAACACCCCTGCTTCTAGTGTCTCTAGACAATGTGTTTACCTGAATGTACGTATGTATGTTTTCTGAACCCTTTTTGTGATACGTTTCTCAGTTGTAGTCTTGCACGCTCCGAGCCCACCTCCAAGTTTTACACTGCAATCAAAGAGGCCAGACTTCAGGCATCCACTGCAGGGCCGAAGCAATGCGTACAAATACACAAAACAGGAATCTACTTCAGTTTCACAGAATGTGTGCACTAAAGCAATGTGCTTACTAATGCTAAATGTACTACGGGGTAGGGCGGTGGAAGAGGAAGACGTTCGCATAGCATCAGCCGATGCAGTTGGTGCGTGAGCCTCCTTCTGGGAGTCGAGCTCCAGCTGACGCAGTCCTACAGCTTCAGTTTTCCAGCTTTTTGATCTCTCGCTGAAATCGTAACCGTGCATTTTCTGTTTAGTGCTTTTATTCCTGGGCTTCTATCTGGAGACGGGCAAAGGTGGACTTCTAGCCGAACTTCGAGTGAAGCTTGAAATTTGGCGCCATGGAGGTCATAGTTATTGTCAGCATGAAAGAAAGGCAGCAACTGAACAGAGTGTAATGAGGTATGCAGTTTTTAGCCATGCTAGCAGGATGGCTGTAGTTTACGGCAATGTTGGTCTGCCGGTCCACCACTTTGGTCCACACTGAAACACAGATTTTGTACGGCCATTCAAGATGAAAAATCCATATGACATATGACCCTGGTTATTCTTCTAGGGCCACCATGAGGTTGACAATTTTGTTTTTTTAGTGAAATATCTTAAATATGTAACAATTATGGGGTTAGGGTTTGGAGTGCGTGTCTGTTCAGAACAGATCTGGCTTGCAGCGCTGTCAGGGTCACGCCCGTTCGGATGGCGTGGCCATTCAGAATGCGTGCCCGTTCGGAGTGGGCCAATTGTTTGGCCCCGGAAGTTCTCGAGAACCGCTCATCCGATCGACTTGACACTTGACACTGCTATCCCTCAGCGATACACCCGTCAAGTCTGAAGTCGATTGGACGAATGGTTCAGTCCTACATACATACACAGACAGACAGAGATTCCTTCCCTTACAGTTAGATGATGCTGCTACAGCGCCACCCGTCGGCTAAATGGCACTAAATTTGTGTCGTGGTCACTCAGACATCGTATCTACACATGTCCACCAAATGTGCTTGCCATTACACAAAGCTTTCAGGAGATATGACATTTGTGTAAGATAAGCTATAGCAAAACTGTATGGAATATAAAAATTAAAAAAAATCAGAAAAAAGGGCTTGGTTCAGAGATGTACCAAATTTGGTGACGATTGCTCCAAATTTGTAGGAGGAGTAATGAAAAAACAGATTTAGACGAAATTCAAAATGGTGGAAAAAAACGCAAATGGGCACGGCTTTTATGGACTGATTCATCTGGACCCACGGAATCCAGGAACAAAAAAAAAATACAGTTCAAAAATTGCACTCCAAAGTTTAAGTAAAGTACAATAAAGTTTGTTGTTACAGCGCAACCATCGGGCCGAACTGCACTAAATTCGACACTGCACTCGGCACAATACACCGGCCAAATGAGTTCATGCTGTTGTCACATAACTGGACCTCTTTCACATCCACCCACAAAATGAACCCCTGCATCCATGGACAACACAAACATGCGTCACCCATTCACCCTCACAACAGGTCTATTCTCCAGCTGTCTTATTGACACTGATCCTCCCTGCTATCTTCCTCAAGTGCACGCATTAAGCTTAACAGCCATGACAGATAAATGGGAGAAAGGAACAGAGACAGACTTTGTGGTGTGCACTGACTTATATTCTTATGTTTAAGGGGGGGGGGGGGGGGGGGGGGAGTCACTTTAAAAGGATTACCTGAGCAGACATTTACACACTGGCTTTAAAAGGTGCTCCACGCGTCATTTTGTCATTCTCGCAAAACGATCTGCTCTCACGCTGCCAAGCTATTTGGGAGCTATCACACAGGAGGACTGATCGGAGCCACCTTTAATGGAAGGAGATGGGGGGGAAAAAAAAACTTTGAGAGGCTGGAAAGGCGTTAAGGTTAGAGTTTGAATTCTGACATTTAAGTCCAAATGCCTTTTTTTTTCTTTCTAGACTGAAATTATTCGGCCATGATGTTATAAAGAACGCATGAAGACGGATATTCAAAGTTGATATTTGGATTATTTATTTGTATATATTCATTTCAACTTCTGTTTATGTCATTGCCGTAGTTAAGGAGTCTATTCCCAGTAGAGGCACAGGTGCTACGTAACACAGATGTGATAGACGTCCACCAGATGCTCCGTTATATGTCAGTCCATCACACCCAAGGCAGCAAGAGCTTCTTTGCAGAGCTGGCATGTTGGTGAGATGAGCGGAAAGTGGACCAACAAAATGCGGCAAATACAAGGCTGGATTACCTCCCGGGAAAAGGGGCAACTGCCTCAGTGCCCTAGACCCCCGGGGCCCTCAAAATCCCACGTTCACAGCATGTAAATGGATTGTTGATCATTTGATTGATTGCAAATGTGTTAAGAGAATTTGCACCACTAAAGTGGTCTGCGTTAAAGTTGCGTTCAACGTAGCAAACAAGCTGACGCGCAGGAAGCCTGCAGCAGGTGGTGTTATTTCTGCACAGGATTTGTTGAGTTGTTTCTTCACATCACCTTGGCTCTCCTCCATCCACAATGCGCAATAAACTATTCTAAGTCCTCCATCTTTATTGCCGCGGTCTTTGTTTTATGAAAGTAGGCTTTAATCACATTGTTTTAGCTACTTTAGCTGACATGAGGCATCCGTGTTTGTTTGGTTTTCAGGCGCTTCCGTACTGTGTAGTGCCAAGTTGGATAAATCTGAGCTTTCGGGGGCCCAACAGCACACTTTTGCCCAGGGGACCCCTAACAGTTCACCCAGCCGTGACCAGCAAGTCATGAGCTGTGTGACAATTCCATGCTATACACTACTTATCAGCAGATTTAGGGCATGTAGTGTGTTTACTCTGGAAACAATGCAGAGTATATCCAAAAGTCGTACATACTAAATTGACTTTTCAGTGAGGAGATCCTAATGTCCCACAATGCATTGCAAAAAAGGAGCTGCTCACAGCTGGAAAAAATGAAAATGCAGATGGTAGTGAAACCGCTGTGGAAAGTATTAGAGCGCTAAAGTATTACATCTTTAAAGATGAAAGTTTTTTTTATAGTATTTATTATTATAAGGTTAAGTTATATAAAAACGTAATTTCTAGGAGACAGGGTTTTTTAAAAAAAATTTGTCTGAACAACCACTACTGCTTTTATTTTAGTCAATCCAGCCGGCCCCACAGGCTGCGTAATGGCTCGCGTTGAAGCATATTTTTTACGCTTAAAGTCCGTTTTCTTTTCTATTTTACATGTAACTACTGTCCTTTGTGGACTGGGCTCTGAGGGTGACCTACACTCAATACTGTGCCTGAACACATTCTGGGTGGACAGATGGAACACTGAAGCTGCTGCTGCTGCTGCTGCTGATCTACTAATGTACACCTCATGCCCACGGCCATGTCTGCACATGATCTGGAAAAAAAGAAAAAAAAAAACAAATCTCACTTTCTCTCCAGTTTAACGCAACAAAACCAGACACTGGAGACTGGAGGTGTTTAAAGGTGTCCTGGGAAATGTAGGAAATGATTTAAAAGCTCCATTTCAGCACTGACAGACTGATGATTCTATCATTGTAAGAGTATCCACGGGTAGATCTTTTATTTCTTTTACACTCAAACCTCCTGACATGTTTGCGTATCCTTAACCATCTAACCAACTAATCGACTGCTTGAGGAAAGAACCTTATCTACTATCTAAAAAAATAAAAAAAATCCCCTTATGACTCAAAGCGCTTCCCGGTAGCAGGCAATACAAACTAACTTGACAGGAGATGTTACATCAGCTGATTTGACAGCGAGCCCTCAGCAAATGACAGGCCGAAGCGACTTTGGCTGCCTCAGATCAATAAAGATCCCAATCTTCTGCTCGACGTGCTGATGACAAGAGTGATAAGTATCACCTTTAAAGCGAACCGACCGTCGTCATAAACCCGCAACATGAAAATTGATAAGGCCCACAGGCTGTTCTCCTTGAGCAAACCCTCCAGTTGATAAAACAGACACTGCGGTTTTAAGGAATTATCTTCGTGTTCTTCCCTCACAACGACACGTCTGAAGTGAAACGAACATTTCCTTTATCCCCCCCCCCCCCCCCCCCCCCCCCTCGCCTCTGTGCAGTTTGCAGAGTAATGGCTCCCATGAAACAAAAACAGAAAAAAGAGCAAACAGATCTATTTCCTGTGGCTGTCGCCGCCGTGGTACCTGTCATCTTCTGTCAGACAACCAGATGATTAGACGACTTCAGAGGAGTTCATTTTCAACACAACACCCTCCCACTTCATCAAACGTCCTCGAGCGCACAGGCAGAGCCGACATGCCCATGCTTAGTGAACAGATTATTTAGAGGTCTTTTGGCAATCTGGAACCGCATCCAGGGGAGATATACAGGGAGTTCTTTGTTGTTCTTTCTGTGTTTGGACATCATTTATGATTGTGTAAGATAGGTAACTTTTTGCAGTCGTGGGCGGCAATGGAGAAACCTGGAGGGGATGATTGGGAGGATCGGCCTGCCTGATCTTTTTTTTTACTGGATTGACCATAACGAACACCACGTTCAAGCGTAGGGTGATTCGTGTACTTGGTATAGATCGATGACCGACTTTGTGGTCGTATCGTCAGATCTGGGGCCGCAATGAAGGGCTGCGGCTTCGAAAGGTCGGCGAAGCCCCCGGTGTGGGAAGGAAAAACCGTTAGATGACTCAGGGAGGAAAAGCTTGGCTCAGGCTACGTTCAGCATGGGAGGAGAACTGCTCACCCGGACTGTGGGGGATATTGTCAAGCGATGAAAGGAGCGCTTTGTGGAACTCACGAAACCCGACCGTCACAGTTTGAAGACTTGGGGGAAGCCTCAACCATGTCTCAACCCGTGGCAAAGGTCGCCGAGGAGCTTCTTGATTACCTCAAGGCACCAATCAACCTACTTGATTAATCGTGACTCGAACAACGCAAAAACTTTCAGATGTGTGCGAATACATCGTTTCTACTTCATCAGATTTTGAATATATCGTACTATATAACTTCTGTATTACAGTCGTTACTGCAGCCAGGGGGAGATCGAGACGTTTTGGAGCGCATTGAATTAAAGAAGGGTGCGTTTTAATGCTTATGAATTACATTTTTCTTTTGCAAGAGGAAAGAATGTGTCTTTTTGTCCTTCAGAAATGACAGTCTCACTTTAAGCCATCCAGTATTCAAGTCATGGCAGAGAGAGAGAGAGAGAGAGCGATTCGTATACAGTTCATGTCTCTCAGAAGCGACACTCCTCCTCCTCCTCCTCCCTTTGCAATGAGAATATTTAGATGTGAATGATCATCATTTTCCACAGTCATTTGCTGCTTCTCTCTTCTCAACTGCAAATGACCTGCTACACTCATTTCGCCACGTGTCCGCTTGTTTCATAAAAAGCATCGATGGCGCTCACGCAACACGAGCTGAAGGTGCCATTTAAATTGATTTCCTCACCTACAACACTGTTAATTGGCTTAATCCCGTTTTCTTTTCATCTTTCTCTGCGTCATGCTCTTCTCTGAGGCCGCGACGAACCGTCTCCGTCTGCGACATTAAAGGCAAATAAACATCACTTCATTTCGCGTGGACGCGGTTCATCGACAACAAATCGTGAAATGGCTTTCCAAAGAGGAGGGGTGAAGCATGGATCCTGCTGACTTTGACTAAGTTCTGTGGGTATGGCATCTTCCCAGACACAGTAGCAAGACTAATCTAACATTTTCTTTTTGTGAGGCAGATGGCGGGTGATTTGAGATCAGCGTAATGAGAGGACAACAAGGTAGGAGTAACAGAAGGAGGACCGAAATATTGAGACAGACTATTGAGGTCTGACGAATGAAACCGCTCTGCGTACTGTTTCAACAAAGTCAAACAACAAAAGTGAGAGTAAGCGGCGACGGAGAGTGAAACAAACATTTCTGAGGAGGACGTGCAGAGGTTGATGAACAGGAAGTCGGGGGACAGAAAAGGTGAAAGGGAAGCTCGGAGGAACAGGATGGAGAGAGAGCTCGAAAGAATGAAAAAGCAGGGAAAAGGGAGGACGCGGAGGTGGCGTAGCATGGCAGGGGATGACAGGATGAATTAGGTGCGGCGGGAGAATAGTAAGAGGTCACATTTCAAACCTATTCACCCACAAGACGTGCGACACATGGCTGTGTCAAGCTGCCTCAAGCTCCTCACATTAATTGCCCACTCTACAGCTGCTAAGCAAATTCAACATGAAAGTTCCCGGAGTGGGTAAAAAAAACAGATGAGATTAGATTCAAGGGAAACATCAGTAGTAGAAGGAATCAGGATGATGAAAATCACCCCTGGTGTTACAGCCAGTTTATTGTAAAGCTTCAAAAGGTCAGTATATCCAAATGCCATCGATATATTTCCTCGCTTCCTTCGTTGCGGTATGTAGCCAGTCGTGTCATTTTGCTCTTATTTGTCCAGAAATCTGCCTCTTAAAGTGTTTGTTGAAAAGAAAAAAAAAAAAAAGACCTACATCCAGTAACAAAGTTCTTATTGCCTTGTTAAGAGAATCCAGAGAGAAGAAACATAAGAACATATGACACATTACACATTCAATTTTTGTTTCACAAACTTCTGTTACGTCTCAGTCCAGTCCTCCAGGTTAAGTATATATATATATATATATATATATTGAAATAGCTAGTTTATTATTTGCTGCCAGGCTGATGTGACGAAGAGGAAGTGTGTGTGCATGTGTGTTTGTGTTACGTACAGCTGATGCGGCTCGGACAAACTGCGGAGAGCAGCCAGGGCTTGTTTGTGTTTGGCCACACAGGACGGCGTCTGTGGCCCGATCGTGCTTCTACCTTCTCCCTCTTTATTTTGTGAGATGCCTGATTGGGCACACCTGCAGGTCTGCCAAGCTGCACTGCTGAGAGCTGTTTTATTTCAGCTGTGTGTGTGTGTGTGTGTGTGTGTGTGTGTGTACAGTGTATGTGGAAGCTCAGTTTTTTAGCTCTTAGCTTCGACGGAACACGCTACAACGTTGTGTAACGGAACAGTAATTTGGCTCAGGTGACATTTGTGCACTGTACTTTTGTGTGTGTGTGTGTGTGTGTGTGTGAGTGTGTGTGCGCATTCACTGAGCACAGATTGCTGTGACAGAACATTTTACGACTGACGGAGCACAAATTGGGGTGAAATCTGTGGCTTCACCGTGATTTCACGCACATGCATGTAAACACAAACACATTCGGGCAGACAGGTAGACTTCTCTCTCCGCAGTCCCTACAGTTGCCTTGCTTCTGCTTCTCCTTTATCGGCCACTCTTCACGTCGGCGCCTATGAATCAAAGGGAAGCAAAGGTTTCTGTCTCTTCAGCGTGGGCTTTGACATCAGTTCAGCCATTTGCAGCAACCGGGGGGGGGGGGTATGAACAAAAGTTCAGCTCCGGCACCAGGTGGCATTGTAAGGCTGGCAAGACACCTCTTGACCAAAATGAAGCCAATTAAGCAAAGTAGTCCTCAGCGTTTCTCGAGGTCTTAACACGTCCCTGATCCACTAGGAAATGTCACAGCTTTATGGAAGGGTTGCCTTGCGAGGCCCTGACCATTTTATTTACAATCTTTTTGCTACTGCATAGACAGCTTTAAAAAAAAAAAAAGAAATAAGAAACAACTTTAAATGCCATAGCAAAACTGAAGATGCCATAAGTAAGTTAAGTTAAAGTTACAGTCATCCACTACGGCAATGCATGCAAAAGTCAAATGCTATAAAAGCTGGAAACAATACGTCACATGACTATGTGTGTTGTGGAAGAGGGCGGTCATAGGCCGGCGACAGTTCCCCCTCTACGGAGCTTTTAGCATCTTTTAGCGAATGGTTTTTTGGTTTCCCAGTGAACACTAAGTAGTTAAAAAAAAATCGAATGTACACTCATTTATATGTGATGTTTCATTTCTCCTTCAGGAAGAGCGTGAAGCTTTGGGACAACATGCCGGTTTTGATACTGGTATGATATGTGGTCTCTTTGTTTAGCTAATGACACAGGTAATGTGAACATGCATTTATAGTTACACATTGATTGATCATAATAAGGAACCAACCCTCTTTAGGGTGGTGCCCTGTATTAAAACATAAATATTGATCTTTTTTTTTTTTCTGATAGCCAAAGTTGAGGGTCATCCCTCCACTTCATTTTCTACCGATTTGTATTCAGGGCATTCTTTTAGTATTGCCTTAAATATGAAATTTATTGCAAATATAATTGCAGATTATTTGTATAGGAATACAATATTTGTAGGGGGATGAAGTTGGTATGGAACAGGAGAAGCATGCTTATCTTCTCTGCATGAATGAAAAACCAGAATCCAAAACCAGTCCGACATGCTTTACACAAGCACAGTATCCTCAGCTGCATACACACAAATTCCGTTCAAGTGAATGCGCTCACGCAGTGGAGCCGGGGAACAGTATATCCTCCACCGTACGACAGCTGGATAATCAATAGCCGCAGGGGATGCTTCTTGCAGTATAGACGTATGCATACGCACACACACCCCCCCTCCTTCTTGAACACAGCCGTATTAGCATTGATTCCACATGTTTTCGGGTCATATTTATCAGGAAAGCTGGCACCAGACGACACTTTCCCTACCCTCACGTGTGGAACCAGTTTCCAGCAAGGCCCATTTAAGAGAGACAGGGGCCTCCAGAGGAACGCTAACACTGTTTACAATGTGATACCCATGCGACTTCTGGCTCTGTTATTGAGGCTACTATGCTCTGTCTTGGCACCAGGCGCTATTTATACACCTTTCATCTGTAATGAAAAAAAGAAAGAGAGACAAAACGGATACTCTCCCCGTTGCATGTGAAATTCTCAGATGCCAAGGTGGCCTCTAACTGGAAGACTGGTGGATACAAAACACTGCGCTACTGTGTTAGATGCTGCAGACAGACTGTCCAAGTAGTCTAGAAGAGAGAAAACTTGTTCGGTTCTGAGATGTCCGTGGCCGCCAAGGAAATGTTCGTTTCACTTCAGACGTGTCGTTGTGAGGGAAGAACACGAAGATAATTCCTTAAAACCGCAGTGTCTGTTTTATCAACTGGAGGGTTTGCTCAAGGAGAACAGCCTGTGGGCCTTATCAATTTTCATGTTGCGGGTTTATGACGACGGTCGGTTCGCTTTAAAGGTGATACTTATCACTCTTGTCATCAGCACGTCGAGCAGAAGATTGGGATCTTTATTGATCTGAGGCAGCCAAAGTCGCTTCGGCCTGTCATTTGCTGAGGGCTCGCTGTCAAATCAGCTGATGTAACATCTCCTGTCAAGTTAGTTTGTATTAGCACTACGCACTGATTTGGCCAAAATGCAACATGAAGTGTGCAAACAAAAGCAAAATATGCAGTATCTCAAAAACACCTGGATGTCATGCTGAAAAAACCCTTCCAGTATGCATGTGACGCAGTCCGCCTCGTGTGTCCCACAAGTTTCTTCTCAAATGTGTGCTGAAGACCGTTAGAGAGACCAGCAAGCTCTGAAAGTTAATAAACTAGTGAGAGTGCTGAGATGGACAGCGGCCAATCTTTCTTCATTCTTTGTTTTATCTTGGTATTTTCTCTGTGCTGTAGACATATTGCCTTGCTTGACTGCATTGTCACCCCCCCCCCCCCCCCCCCCCCCCCCCAAGGGGAGTTGTTAACTCTTCGCTGTGAGAATGAGCTCCCAATGCCCCTAGGGGTGTGGGGTACAGGAACAGTAAGAAATGCTGAGGCAGGCAGAAACGGTGGGGGGACTGAAAACACAAAAGAAAAAGAAAAGAAAACTGAGGCTTTGACTCTGGGCGTGTTCATGGAGGACAAAGAGACAAAAGACAAAATGTCTCTGTGTATTTATCACTGTTGTGTTTGGACGTAGTTTTGTGATTTGTGCTGCTTACACCAACAGACCAGATAAAATACCTAAAATGAAGATATTTTTAAAAAATATATATATTTAAGTAGGCTAAAGCACTGCCATGTGAGAACAGTCTATATGTCTTCTCAGTAAATGGATCAGGGGTTCCCCTCCTTCCCTTCCTCCCTCCCTCCCTCACTGCCTGATCACGTCCCCGACGTGTCCACAGGAGTGTTAGTATTAGCATTTCTGATTCGGGGGGGACCCTGCATAAACCCCAACAGCACGTTATTAACATGTTATAGAGTTGTGATTAGCTGAGCTTTATGTGACTTTCGCCCACCTGGAAGAAAAACAATTTAAAGTTGAAATGAAGCGGCGGGTCCCCAGTGGCTTTACTAGTGATATGCTGCCGACTGCAGCATGCACCCTGCCTCATGTAACATTCTAGACTACTCAAATACTAAGGTGGTCGGCTGTGGTGTTGACACCAGGATAGTCCTATGAGGTCAACATGAGGCTCCAGCAGTCTGAGTTAGACAAGCCAACCACTTTGAGTGTGACCATTCTGAACAGCTAAAAACATTTTTGCCTTCAGAAGTGTTCAGATGACACTTTTGGTAGGAGAGTAAGAGTGTGTGTGTGTGTGTGTGTGCGTGTGTGAGTGTGTGTATGTTTGGTGGAAATTGGCATTGAAACTGATCATCTGCCATTTATCAAGTAACAAGGGACTCAGTGTAGGTTTCCCCCCACTACCAGGTTGGAAGATGAATTTCATGCAGCCATCCTAGCTTAGAGGGACTGCATGATAAACACAGCCCTGGGTCACACACACACACTATCTAGTGGCATTAGTCTGATGCCTGGAGCTATCCTCCCTTAGAGGAGGGCAGTTCTCGGGCTCAGGCTGTGGGTGTCGGTGGCGGCAGTAGTAGTGGCGAGCACGGGCTACGTACGGAGGCTGCAGCTGCAATACACCAAACAAAAACACCTTGAACGTCACACGCACGCACGCACACACACACACACACACACACACACACACACTTAACACACCAGGGTGTCTGGTCATGCAGTGCTAATGGGGCCATGCAGGATGCTGTAATCAGTGTTAGGGCTGTGGAGCGTGTCAAAACACTGAAGAGTGAAATCTCAATCGCAGGATGGGACCTGACAGGGCGGGGCGAGTTGGGGGGGGGGGGGGCAGCTGCAGTAGATCAAACAGCAAAGTATTTTCTTTCTGCTGATATAAAAGGGAGGATAAAATAACAGGGTCATCGGATAACAGTAAATATCTGTTCTTTACTGTCTCTGTCTGTTCCCCCTGGTTCGGGTCAATAGAAGCGTTTAGTATCAGTGACCCGGGTCCATTATCCTGGAAGGGCCACGATGTGTGCAGCCCTGAGATGTAAAGCATTACTGTCTCCTTCTGTTTCATCTCCCACCACACCCCCCCGGTGGGATAGCGGGCGGCAGCTGAGGCCTTCTTGTGGCCACAGTCTGCTCTGTTTTGAAGCGTAAGGTTAGACTGTCACTTTGCTGATATCGACCTCTGATCATGGATTGTCAAAGTGGACACCAGTCACTCTTTGTTGTCTGCCTCTGTTGGGACGCAGTTTGATTGATCAGGTGTTTATGGTGGAATTGATCAGTGGTTTTCATGAGAAACCTTTAATGCCACAGTCACTTAAATATGCATGAATATTATTACGTTTTTTGTTAATATTATCTAGGGGCTTTTACAAGAAACGCGGTAAACCTGTAATCTCCAAAACCCATATCAGTTGAACCCCAGTTAAAGGGTTACAATGGTACCTAGGTTTTAAAACATTTGACTTTGAGATTACTGCCTTCACCCCAATACAATGATGGTGAATGGAATTTTATTTGTGGGGCTCACAGAATTCAAAAAGTAGATTTAAGAATCTACAGCCATGCTCTGAGGCTGTACTCAATTACTCATCTTAGTTTAGCGTGTTAGCATGTTCACATTTACTAATTAGCATAAACAAAAAGCGCACAGCTGAAGCTAGTAAGAATATTCTGAAAGGTCAGAGGATTCAAGTTTTTATAATT
Source organism: Enoplosus armatus (assembly GCF_043641665.1). Taxonomy (NCBI): domain Eukaryota; kingdom Metazoa; phylum Chordata; class Actinopteri; order Centrarchiformes; family Enoplosidae; genus Enoplosus; species Enoplosus armatus. The sequence goes on from NC_092199.1 coordinate 19,157,208, forward strand.
CATCCCTCAAGAACCATGAATGTCTGGACCAAATGTCACGGCGATCCCTCCCATAGTTTATAAACCAAAAATCAAACCAAAAAAGTGTCAAAGTCGTGGCTGTGCTACAGGAAAAGTCAGGGGATCATTGGAGTCACGTTGTCTGGGAAACACGAGTGACCATGATTTTTTTTTTTGGGCCACTCTGGATCATCCACACAACATACTAACCCTATTATACCCTGGTCTTGGCCCGCAATCTGTCTCTGGATCTCTGCTACAGCAAACATCTGCTCTGTAAATCACTTGTCCTGTGTTCTCCATTTATATGGCACTGTATATTTATTGGTTTCATGATTGCACCCCTATCTTTGCATTAAGCAGTTGGAATGCTGTTAGGCAGAGCAGATGGTCACAGAGTCAGACAGTAGCCTACTACACAACACAAGAGCCACAGACTGAATAATTAGCTTTCCTGCTAAAGTCCCCTTATCTAACTTACAAACATGAACGCATGCCTTGGCCTGCATCTTGCGTCAGTTTGCAGGCTAGCTGATTTCAGCTGGAGTGAAATCACATGCCGAACAAGGTAGCCTAAAAAGCCCTTTCCTTGGCAAAGGAAAAATAAGCATAACCCATACAGTAGCGTCCCCTACCTAGATTTGGAAGTCCAGTACCTCCACACACCTAATTTGTATAGTGAGTTCCAATAACTCAATGTGGGCAGAATAGAAATAGCAAGAACCTTTCACCTACCAGGAGTAAATGTCACTATGCAGATACAGATCTTAATGGGGTCATTGTAACAATTTTTCTTTCGGAACAACTCTGTGCTGAAAAATAGTTGCTATGAAAACTGTTGACAGTGTGTTCTAGGGATGACTAATGTGGAGTTGTTTCTGTTGATTTTTTTTTTACTATGAATACCACAAACAAAATTCCATTTACTTCCATTGTATTGGGGATGGCAGCAAGAATCCAATATGAGATATCTCAAAGCATCGCCATATCTAGTATTGCAATATCTGCAAGGTCCAGGTACCACTGACCCTTAAAGTATGGGTCCTCTTGTGGTCTTGTGTGCACGTCCGTGTGTGTGTGTGTGCATGTTCCTGTGTCCTCCTACAAAATCTCAGAATCTTGCCCATTTTATTTTGCAGCAGCAGATGCCTGCAGAGCGCTACGGGAGTGTGCTCCTCCACCTTGCTACACTGTGACTGTTTTTTTCCCCCCTCATCAGCTGCACCTGCACCAGTCTCTCATCACACAGGACTTCATGATTTGTTTGTACGGTTGAGGCCATATATTTAAATACACCTAGTCCGCATATTTCATGTTACCATACATGTCTTGTTTTAAGTCAGCAGGGTAACTACTTTACTTCCATGAGAGATCAATTCCAAATAATAGCAAACGTTAAAATACACTCTGTTAGTATTTGGTGACATTGCCTTTTGATTGGTTCACTTGAATCAGACGTTTAGGGTAGCCTTCCACAAGCTTCTCACAATACTTTGCTGGAATTTTGGCCCAAACTCTGTCAGGCTTGTGGGCCTCCTTACTTGACCACTCCTTTTCAGTTCAGTCCACAAATTCGCAATTGGATTCACGCCAGGGCTTTGTGATGGCCATTCCAATACTTTTACGTAGTTGTCTGTGAGCCATTTTGTCACAACTTTGGCCGTATGCTTGGGACCGTTGTCCTGCTGGAAGGCGCAATTACGACCGAGCTTCAAATTTCTAGCTGATGTCTTGAGATGCTGCTTCAGTATTTTCAGGTAATCCTCCTTTCTCATGATGCCATCCATTTTCTGGACAGCACCAGTCCCATTTCCAGCAAAACAACCCCACAACGTAATGCTGCCACCGCCGCGCTTCACAGTTGGGATGATATTGGGAAGGAAAGCCTCGCCCTATTTTCTCCACACATAGCGCTGATCATTGTGATCAGTTGTGTGTCTCATCTGACCAGAGCACCCTCCTCCAAAAGGCTATGTCTTTGTCGTGGCGCTCATCTGCAAACTTCATTCTCGCCTTTTTATGCCGGTCTTGGAGTAGGGGCTTCTTCCTTGTACGGCAGCCTGTCAGGCCTTGGCCATGTGGGGGTCTGGTACCTTGTGCCTCCAACTCCTTCACTTCGGGTTCAGCTGAACCTTTCATGCCAATGTTCGTTCAGCATTTTCTCCTTCTTCCTGAACGATTCAGTGCCTGTGTAGTTCCAAGATTTTTATACCTGCATACTATGTTTTGCACAGACGCTCGTGGGACCCTCAGTTGCTTGGAAATCGCTCCTAGGGATGAACCAGACTTGTGGAGGACCACAATTCTTTTTCCGAGGTCGTGGCTAAATTGCTTGGATTTTCGCATGATGTCAAGAGGCACTGACTTGAAGGGTAGGCCCTTAAATACAGTTGCATTTCCCATTAAAATACAGGTGTATTTTCCCAATTAGCTTCTGATTATGTCAACTGGCCTATCGGAAGCTTCCAAAAGTAATTCCATCAATTTCTGGAATCTTCCATACAGTTTAAAGAGACAGTCAACATAGTGTATCTAAACTTTTGACCCACTGAAAATCTGTTCTTGTAAACAGAAGTTGAAATAAATTTCTATCTTGGCTATTATTTTGAAATGATCTTTTAAGGAAATAGTGTAGATACCCTATTGACTTAACACAAGAAATGTAGTTGTGTTTGAATGTCTTTACCTTAGGTGTATTTAAATGTATGGCCTCAACTGTAAAAACATATGCCGTGATTTCTGGCGTACTGGTTTTGTATTTACTGTTTTAATCATATGTAGTAAAACTTAAAATACGCTTGACTACACTTAAAGTGAGACTGTGTAACTTTTAGAAAAGAAAAAAAAACACAAGTTGAATTCATAACCAACAAAACACGTCCTTGCAATTCAATGCACTCAAGAGTTTTGCTGGTTTAACCTTAGGGGGTCTGGTATGACCAATGTGACCAGTAGCTTATGGTGGCTAATGTTAACTAACGTTAAGAAACTATAGATAGATCTGTGCGACTGACTCTTGTGTTTTAACATTTGACATTAACCTGTAGTTACCACTTGTGGGCATAGTGGCCGCTGTTCAGCAAAAAGTTCATAGTCTCGCTTTAAGTGCATTTTACTGTGCTATTTTGAGACTACAGTTTTTTGGGGGTTTTTTTTGTACTTTTGGAATTTAGAGCATCTTTAGCTTCAGTCAAGCAACATGTTTCCAAGTGAGTTGAGTTTAGTTGTGGGAAGGATTTAAATCAAATCTTTAAAGTTTTATTGGATCTCTCAAAAGTGGGTGTGGCTTAGCAAATACAGCACAATGCAAAGCTACTGTGAGTTGTAGATAGCCACTACAACCTGCAAGCTAACGGAAAAGTGTGGTTTTATATTACGGTTGCTAGCCGGCCCAAACCACATTTGATTGGATAAATTTATGCATACGCCGCGAGTTCAAGAGTCATCAAAAATAGGGAAAATATTTTACTATAAAAGATACTAAAACATTTTATTTTATATATGTTTGGTATATAACAAGATTTAAATGAACAATTCCATCAGGGAAACAGGATTCGACCTTGAAAAAGCTTATCCAGGTGGGCATAGACGCGGTTGAGCAGGTAGATGATGGCATTTTTATTTATCTTTTATTTATATTAATGTGCTATTTTTGTTTCGCCTTCTTTTTTTTCTTTCTTAAACCCAGACTAATGTCAATCTGATGGGTTGTCATCTCTTTCGGGGCAGGGTAGGAATTAGGAATTCAGGAAAAAAACAAACAAATGTGTGTTGTTACAGACTCTAGCCTGTGCCACAGGCCTCCACAGTACACTGGAAAGACATTTCTGGTAGCCATCCAAGAAGGAGGACAACACTGACTGGCTGATATTCGAATTAACATAGAGATCAGCATCGGCCGGTCTCTTTGGGAAATACTGTTTCAGGTCCAGTTGCATTCCGTTCTCTGTTCAGAGAATTCTGTTCTGTTTGTATGCAGATGTGCACATTCGCAGCGCCCCACGTGGGCGAAGGTCTCCCATTTTGCACAGCATGCCAAGTGACCCATAAATATGGCTGCTTCATCACATTACCTGCCTCTGAAATCTTCCAAACCTTCCATCCAAAATCCGTTTAGAGGACGCCGTTATGTAACTGACCTGAAATCATTGTCTCGGGGGCGACCGTCCTCCCACCACCTCCATCTCCTGAACCTCCTACTCTGTGATGCTGACAGAGGCCCGGTCAGAGCAGGGTCCACCGCCTCCACCTACCACTTCCTGTTGTGCGAGCTCAGGAGAGGCCACCAGGCCCTGAGAGAAGGGCTGCTGACTGCAGTCAATTCAGGACAGAGTGGGTGGTCTCAGAGAAGAGAGAGAGTGAGGCAGAGGGAAATGGAGAAGGGTGGGTGGGAGATGTGAAGGGGCTCAGTGTATTTACAAGACATTTTCATGGCTGTGTTCACCTCTGCCAAGTGCTGAGTGACTGCACATGGTGACATTTTGTGAAATGTGAGAATACACAGAAGGACAAAACACTGGCATCACCTAATTTACTCTCGCTGTCATTTTTTTCACGCACCGGGCAAGATCGTTTACTACAAGATACACGTTTCATTCGCCTGATAACCACACATTTGGGTTTTTAGTTCTTAATCGTTTAAAAAAATTCAACTGCACAGCTGTCAGTAGTCAAGTTTCCATCCAAATTTCTCACAAGTTTTAATAGAAAAATGCAAAGCCTGTTTCTATCCACTACGTTAATGTGAACATTAGAAGTTGCAGAAGAAGAGGACACCAAGGAGCGCCAGTCAAACCTCAAAAGATGTTCAAACCATGTTGAAAACAGGGTGGAAATATGACATTTCTGTTCGTTTCATGTAGCAGTGTGAGGCAGGTTACAATCTCCTCATCGCTCCACACGTATCTAATTTCTTTCGTCTCTTCAGTGGAAGCTCGAGTGATGTTTAAGTCACATGCTTCACGTATGTCATTCATTGGCAAAGTCTGTTTCCGTTGCATTTTGTTTTTTATCGATACGCCAGCCTTTCCATCTCAGCCAAGACTAGAAACATCATGAACCTTTGTTTACCACAGGGCTTATTTTCTGCAATAATCCAAAATTATAAACATTTACAATCCTTACAAATCACTTACTAATCCTTAAAGTGCCCCCCCCCCACCCCCCTCTTATTTTTATGTTGACATACAAATATGGCAGGCCGTTGCATGAAATGCAAAATGCTCCGATCTCTCTAAACATATTCATCATCGAAGGCTCTCCCTCCACTCCATTGCTTTCAAATTGACCTCCGACATTTCTTTGTGTGGGTAGACAGATGCCTCATATTGTTCTGCAGCACAAACTGGCTTCCTCACAGCGCAGCCAGAGGTGATCGAAATCAGATTAGCCAAGTTTCACATGATAAACTGACCGTTTGGCGCTCCACAGTGCGGCGGCCCCGCCGCTGTGCTTTGAAGGAGCCGATACAGATTCTCACATGCGGAGATAACACTGTTGACCATTAGAGATGCTGGGAGAGGAGAACGGTGATAAGCCACTGCAAATTATTAGGCGTGTGTATCTATCCTTCTCTGATGATTCAGTATATGTCTGCATGTGTACATGGTCCACATGATTCAAAAGAAAAAAACGATATGTTGCGCTGTTGTCATACATTTCACAAACGTTTTGGATCTGTGGTTATGTATCAGTGTGGTCATATATGTGACTCTCTCCTGTTGGTTGTCCGATATGTATCAGTTAATCTTAACACCACTACAAATGATAGCTTGTATCTGATGTTTCATTTTGACTTAAAATATCACAAGATAGCACAATGTGGGCCGCCGAGCCTTTCCCTCTGAGCAGAAACCCCTCAATATGGCAACAATGAAATATGTTACGGTACCAGTATGGGAGCTTCTCAATAGCCTTTTTTTTTACCCCAGTGTGAAGTAATGCATCTCCACAACCAGTAACCATTTTGACAGGGAGAGGATCACTTAAAGCTATCTCTAAAGTGTGACAATATCAACATGCCTGGTGGTAGATTAAAATGTTTATGAGGCTCGTTCGCCACAGTCGTCTCTGTCGAGATGGGCCAGTACCCATATGTAAATGCCTCGCACTCTGCTCCCTCTCCTTGGCAGTAAACTTGATTAAAAGGTCTGTGCTGGGCCTCTATTGAGGGATTGCCTCAGTTCAATGCAATTTTACATGGCAGCAGATGAAGCATCTCACTCACTGTCTGAGTTACACAGCTTCGGCAAATTCATCACGTCGGCCGAATATATAGACATCCATACCAAAACGATGGAGCGGCAAGGTTACGCTTTCCCGGCGTACTCAATCACATGGAGGGAAAAAGACCCCTGTCTCTATTTTTCTTCATCACTTAGATGCAAATAAAAAAACATCCATCAAGTGCGTGACAGCTCTCTGCAGATACCTAAACTGCTAGCACAATCATTTCCTCGCAAAGCTCACGCCGACTGTGGACTCACTGGTGGTTAGCCAGTGTGTGTCTTTCGTCTGATGTGTTCACCTTGTGCACTTACGGATCTGGAGCAACGTTTGCTTGCCGGAGGTTGAAGATAAAAGAGCCAAAATTCAGGTTTCCAGTGCTCCACACCCAAACGGAGTCTTTAGGGTTATTACTACAGAGTTGCAAGTAGGAAGAGTTACTTCCAGAGTCCAGGGCTCCGGAAGTAAAAGTCCAGTGTCCAATGTCAGGTGACTGGAAGTTGGAGTACCCCCAAGACTTAGTTAGGCATGAAACTAGTCCCAGTTACAAAAGATAGAATATTAAAGGCCCTGTTTTCTCAGTCAGCTCTGCACTATGACTACATGAGCACCATTTTATGCCAGTCAAGATGAACCTTGAGTTGAAATTAGTTTGTCAACTGTTGTTTCGAAGATCACCTCAATTTTGCATCCAAGTCAAGTTTGCCAGTTGAGCTAGAAAACAAAACCTAGAGACCAGAAAGCTCATTCTTGACCACCACAAGCTATTTTTTTCAGAGCTTTCTAGCACATCTGACAGTCTTCCTTAGCGGAATCATTATGACAAATTTTGACATCACATCACATTGAGGGCCAGTTCTGATCGGCTAAAGCAAGTGGTGATACTTCATTATATGAAAAACCAGGTGAAATTAGCTCACGAAGACCGTAATATGTAATTGAAAGCTTTGGGAAAAAAGCTAGTAATTAGACCTTGACCTAAGCTTTTCTTCCTTTTTGTCATAGAAAATCCAGCTATCTTATAATATACTCTTTGAATCCTTTTTCTTGACTTGAACTTGACTTAAAGAAGACCAATTATGCTCATTTCCAGCTCTATGTCTTTATTCCGGGACACCACTAGAGTAGCTTTGCATGATTCACAGATCAAATGAGTCCTTATTCATCTTATTCTGGCCCTCCATGCAGCCCTTCAGTTCATCCTCCTGTCTGACACAAGCCGTTTGAGCTCCTGTCTCTTCAAAGCCCGCCTCCCTAAAAGCCCACTTTATCCTGATTGGCCAGCTCCCTGCAGCCCACGAGGGGTAGGGAGACGCCTCTGTGGTCTGCACACAGCCCTGCACTCTGCACACAACCCCGCAATCTGCACACAGCCCGCATCGCTTCATACTCAAGCCGCTGTGGAAGCTTGGAAAATAGAGATATGGGGCACTGAATTTGATGAACTTGATGTTTATCAGACCGCAAATGAGACAAGAAGTAAGTTGGAAAAATGATAGATGCTGATTACTGTACAAAAACACACCATTTTATTCACTGATTTTGGTGAAACTCAATCATTTTTCTGGCTGCTCTGCCTCAACTCTCTGTGTTTTACGGGAGTTTCCTGATGGAAAGAAAGCTTTATAACGTAACTGCTGCTGACTGTAGCTGTCGTTAGCTCAGTTAGCTCTGAGCACCAGGGAGAGTGTTGGTGTTTACACCGCCAGCACGGGAGCTTTGGACCCCCGGGGGGAGGAGGAGGTTTTCAGTCCCGGGCTCAGAGAGTCAGATGGTTAAGAGTCAGCTAACTAAGAGCATAGATATAGATATACATCTATGGCTAAGAGTACCGCTACATGCACAGCTAACTAGCGAACGGAAGCTAGACAGTTACGGCTGCTACCGTTAGCAGTAGTTTACGATTACTTTAGCAACAAGTAAAGCCACCTGTCCATCAAGAAACTACCTCCTACCTACCTACTTTCCTTCCCAACAGAAAAAGCTCTTTCAGCGAGACACACTGAACAACCTGAGTAGCAGTAAAGAGCAGACCTGAGCAGCCGAATGTGCGGCACGGTGGCGCAGTGGTTAGCACTGTCGCACGGGAGGTAGCGCAGGGTAGAGCGGTTTTAACCCCCGTTGTGTCAAAGTGTGCTTGAGCAAGACACTGAACCTTATCCAACAATATCCAACATTGTAACACTATGTATATGACAGAAAATAAGGAAAAGCATAATAGGTCCTCTTTAACCCTTTAACACCGAGTGTCCACCGCTGTCGGAAAAATTCTAACGGCTTCTAAAAGCTGAGACGTTGCGCTTTACAGCCACTGAGAGGCGCGAGCGAAATTACTGTAATGACACCATATTGGCGGTGCAACATCTCAGCTTTTAGAAGCCGACAACGCAAACCGTGATGTAATCATGGTAATCCAAAGTACGCTCGTGCAAATGTGTCGCAGACGACACACTCTGTGTTAAAGGGTTAAGATTAGGGCGTATTTGCTCCGTGGAAATTAGGAAATACGTTGACATTTGTAAGAAATTCCTCCTTTGGTTTAGTTTGACCGCCGTCGGAGGTGACCGAAGCGTTCAACGGCCACCCGTCAACCAGCATCACCAGTACGTTTCCAAGCTGTTTTACCTTCTGGGTGGAAACGAAAAGGTGTAGCAGTGCTGCACAGTCGGAGTCTTTCACATTGTCTCATCTCCTCCTCAGAAGAAGAAGTTCGCTGTCTTTTTAAAACAATTTGAGTTTATTAAGTTATAGTGGCACCGGGGTAGTGAAGCCAAAATAACGTTAGCTAAGCTAGCATACAGACACTAAAGTGACTGCAAAGGTTTAAAAAGACACTGCACTCATACTGTGTGACAGCCAAACTATAAGCAGGAAGGAAAAACACATATTGAGCATGTGTCTCACGCTCTGTGTTTCACGGAGTTTCCTGATGGACAGAACGCTGCATAGCAACTGCTTCTAACTGTTGCTTCCGTTAGCTCCGTTAGCTCTGAGCACCAGGGGAGATAACTCAGACTGACTGAGCGGGCGGACGAGTGCATCCCTCTACTTCGTGGGCGTTCTGAGCAGATGACCACGTGAGGAAATCCGGGTTGTATTACGTAATAAGCCTCACGGAAGTAGACACGAAAAGCTACTTCGTGGCCGTGCTTTTTTTTTTCTTTTTTCTTCTTCTTCATGGGTAGTGGGAACATCACTTGTGATTTCTTAAAGATATACATATTATCACATGACTATTGTTAGTTTTTTTTGTCTATGGAGAACAATGGCCTTCCATAGCCGTGCACTCTGCCTGCCCTAACCCCACAGTAAAGAGTACACAGTACTTGCAGAGTACAGAGTATTTATTCTTACGGTGTAAGAACAAAACAGTGTAAGATTCATAATCCAGCCCCCCACCCCCCTGTTGTTACTCTGTATTTACAGAATAAGCACATCTACAGTTATACTACAGATATCACCACATTTCAGTGAAGTCAATAAATATATATTAATGAAAAAAGAGGCCGGTCTTCGGTTAAATTAAGTTTTATTTTTCAATATACTTTGCAGATCTTGGGTGGGGAGGGAAAAACTGCCTTTTAACAGGCAGAAACCTTGAACAAAAGTGGGACTTCTAGGTGGGCGGTCGTCTGCCTTGACTGGTTGGGTTGAGGTAGAGAGAGAGAGAGAAAGAGGGAGGGTGGGCGGTGTCTTCATCTCTTTTCCTGTCTCTTGCCAGTACTCGTGCCTCAGCCTTCTGGATCCACTGGTGAGACTTGTTGGGGCGACCTGACCTGAGTTCTTCTGTATCTTCTTGAGACAGGATGTGCCCGATTTTCGCGATGTTTCGTAGGGTTGTATGTGAAGCCAACGTTCGGTCACATCACCTGGTTTCTGCTCTCTGTAAGCACCGTCACAGATGTAATTGCCTGAGATGGGGGGGGGACACACTTGTTTAATGGTACACGTTCAATTCTTAAACCTTGAGACAAACATTTTCAAACACGTGAGACTACCAAACGCCACCAAACACTTACCAAAGTGAGCCGCGGAGCCCATGTGGCTGACGATGCTGACTAACGAGTAGCGAATTGATGTCTACAAACGAACACCGTTACCAACAGTTAGCTACATATGCAGACACGTTTAATTTGACAGCGGGTTTCTGTACATTTGACAGTTTATCTGTTTTTTCTTTAAATCGCTGTTCTAGGATCAGTTTCTATCCGGCAAATAAAGCTGTTAAGACAGCAAAAGTCATTTTTACCTCTTCGGTGATGGTGCGTTCAGGATTCACCAGCAGCTCCCTTGTTGAAATGATGAGGATGCCAACTTTCTCAAGGTTGAAGGATGGATCTTTTCATGGATGATAAAAAAAGCGACATTTTCAAACAAACACACAACATGTGATTGCAGCGTTTGGCGGATGAAATCACACTATACTCAAGAGTAAATGAGCAGATGTGCCACTTACTTTCATGTGCAGACACCGACTCACTGAGCCCCCAAGCACCAGGTCCAGGGAAAGGTTGAGGAAATCCTCCTCCCTCGGGGGTTGCATACCACATCTGCAGCACAAAGGGACAACTCCTATTAAAACACGGCTACAGATTTCACACTTGAGTGTAAAAATGTAAGTGGCTGTGTATTCATACCCCCTGCAGGTCCTGATGCTCAACATCTGGAAGGCAATGTGAGCATTGACAGGGCAAGTGTATCTGACGCCGTCATGGGCATCCTGCTCAGAAACATACAGAACAAAGATGTTCAGGAGGTGGAAATGTTTTTAAACTATGTTGTGTGTTGCAAATAAAAAGCATTCTAACCTTCCGTCTATTGTCCTCAAACTCTGAGTTATGTTCAGCAACAGTCTTTTTAACAAAAGCAGCCAGGACACATTTTTTCTCGTCCTTGTTGTCAGCGAAGTGACAGACCACAAGATATATATATATATTTTTTTTTGTTTGTTTTTGTTTTGTTTCTTCTTGTTGATCTGCAAAGTTAGCTGAGAAAGAGTGATCTGTGTGTGTGTGTGCCGGCATTCGGAACGAGAACTCCACACCTCCTGCCTGTTGTGGACCTCCTGAATGAAATGAGTCGGTGTCAGGAGGCCTTGCAGGGTGGAGTTCATGTAGCAAGTCTGCGCCAGGTTGGGGGAACCTTAAACACAAACAAAGACGGGACCAAAGTCAGACAGGAGCTCGTTTTCTCCACGGTGTGCATGTTTCAGCTGTATTTCAGGGGTGAAGATTGATATATCTGAACCTCGAACTGTATATACAAGCAAGTATAAAAACAACACGTGAGCCCACAGATTGATGTCGACAGATTTGACCTGTAGACTCCCGCCATGACCGATCAGGGTTAGCCGCCTTGGCCTAAGTGCATCAATGGGGAGGTCGACTTCAGACAGCTTGCCACCTGAGTCGACCTCTGCTGTCTCAGGTGGAGGGCCTCTCTCTGCTCCTTGGTCTGTCTCAAATGGAGACGCCAACTTCTGTTTCTGTTGAGTGTCAGTACAAAATAAGACTACATATTCACACAACATGAACAGAATCCGCATGTTAGGGTGCATTTTGGTCAGCTGGTAACACTAGCAACATGCATCTCTGTGGAACATACCTTGCGGCGAGAGAAAAGCCACAGACGCCACCGAGGTTTCTTTTTCTTTTTAGTTTCAGCTGAAGCTGAGACTTGGAGTATCAGGGATGGGTGATGCCTCCTGGACACCAGCTCCTTGACGGCGTTGACACTGGAGATAAAGGGAAACGCACAGATGGTTACTCTGCTGTACGGCCAAGTCAGCGTTGAAGCCAAGGCGGTGCACAACATATATAGGAACACCGATGTAATGTGTTCAATCCGCTCAAATAAAAACAGACAGTAAAAAGAATCTCATACCTCTTCTCTGTGGCAGAAGATGTCAGGTTTGTGTCTTCTGCTAACATCTTCTTTCACTGGAGTCTTTGGTTTTCTGTCGGGTATAAAATCATAAACCGTAACAGCGGTTACTGATTACTTTAGCAACAAGCAAAGCCGTATGTCCATAAAGTAATTACCTACTTTCCTTCACAACAGGAAAAAGCACTTTCTGTGAGATGTACTGAACAACCCGAGTAGCAGTAAAGAGTAATCCTGAGCAGAGCAGCTGAATAACTCCCTCTACTTCGCGGGCGTACTTTTATTCACTTTTTTTTCTTCTTCTTCTTCTTCATGGGTGGTGCTGTCACTGCTGTGCCCTGAGCAGATGACCATCTGAAGAAATCCGGGTTGTGTTGCGTAATAAGCCTCACAAGAAGTAAGACACGAAAAAGCGAGCGGAGTGTTCTGAGCGGTCTGAAGCCTGAGCTTTTGGCTCACAGGGGAGTGCTTTTACATACGTTTTCCTCATTATTTGGCAACTTTGGTAACGTTTAATAGGAATATCCAACATTGTAACGCCATGTATATGACAGAAAATAAGGAAAAGCACAATAGGTCCCCTTTAAAGTGGCCATATTTTGATGAAAAATGTATAGAAATGAACATCAATGTATGTATAAACAACAGTCTGCTTTCGCTGCTCCCTCCTCTTGCCCTTGTGCCTCTAGCCTGCAGGCTATCTCATATCCCTGAACATTATTAGCGTGTTTACAGGGAGAAATCTAGACGTTTCCCCGTGCTCTCCATCGAAATCTCTGAGGGGCCAATCAGTGGCTCAGTAATCCTGGCGTCTAATGTCAGCTTCTGTCTTCTCGCAGCCATTCCATATCTCCAGCTCTCCATTCAGAAGCATTTAGAAAGATGGAAATCCATTGGGGTTTTTTTTTTTTTTTTTTTCTCATTCCATTTCCAAGGTTTGATATATTAAAATGTTTGCCTCAGCAGAGATGCTTATTTCATAAACTGCTCCCTGTCCAACTATTTCTCAAACATTTCTCCAAACATCTCCTTTTGGAAGAAAAAAACAAAAAACGTATCCATGGGTAAGATGTGGTAAGCAAAACTGTCAACAATGGATTAAACAGTGTTTGTCTGCTCTAGCCGAAGCTGCAAACATTAGCATGCCCGGCAAACTAGCTCATTAACAGCATCATTAGCTAACAATCAGGCTTACAAATGATGTTGTAAAAAGCCCTGTTTCAAACTGACGCAAGCCAAGATGCTCACTACGTCAGAGCTTAGGCTAATGTTAGTGCCTCTGTCCTGTTCTTTTCTAGATTTAGCCCTCATTCTCATAGCTCTCATAGTCTCAACACAGTTTGAAAATATGAACAACAGGACAAAAGTCTCAATTTTACCTTTCTCACGTTATGTTTGCAAATGTTCAGATCCGATTTGTATATTACGCTGACACAGTACACCAGAGTGAAAAAATAATTGTCAGGTCATGTAGGTCATGTTGTGACTGAAGAACAAAGATACCAAACCAAATTTTGTGTGGTATATAAAGGCAAAAAAGAGTTATACTGCACTATAGTACTAGTATGAGATGCAAGAACAATGTTGCGTTTATTAGCTAGCTAGCTACACCGGATAAACTTGTAGGGTTGCCAACTGTCCCCTATAATTGTGCGTCCGTTACAGATTAAAATGCCCATAAAAATGACAACTTTTACTGTGACAGGTTAGATCGTCACCAATAATGCTGACATGTATCTGAATGTCGTCTGGGGTTCTGCCGAAACGCACTGATCTTTGTTTGCAGGATTCTTTCCTTTGAGTTTATCAAATACGCACACACACAAATCAAAAGAATTTGTTGGAAAAAAAAAAAACTTTAGTGAGCATGAAAAAAACCCCACTAGAGTAAATAGCGTCAAACCGTCCAGTTATTGACAGTGAACACAATGCTACTGTTACTGAGCAAAAGAAACAGTACAACAACTTCAGGCGAGATATCTTCATTATTATGTTTATTATTAGTAGTGTTTCATATATATCATATTCATATTTTGGTGACATCACTCATGTTGAATGATATGTGGAGATGTTGGAAGCAGGACTTTCACTTGTCTCTGCCGTTAAATATCTGATGGAAGAACATGAAATGGGAATGCAGGTCGTATTGGATATGAAGTTGGAAGAGAGAGCTGTGAAAAAGATACAGCAATGAGACAATATATGGTGAACATATATACAGTATATGATAAGGAAAGAAAATGTGTTTAGTCATTTGGATATTCATGAGAGTCTTTTTTTTTTTTATATATCACCACAAACTACATTTTAGACCAGTCTTGGTTTAGTCCCTAATTTTACTTTGCTGCTGATTTTGTACAGAACAAACGTTCTCTTGGCGAAAACAAGCCATAATGAATACACTCCACATTTAAATGCATCTCGTCTAGCTGAAGTGCCACAGTGTGAGAGCAACTCTGGGTCCAAGTCCTCAGCCATGGGCACATCTGCTTGATCCTGATCTTCCACTGGATCTTCCGTACTCCAAGCGTATGCCTGACCATCCCTCTGGTGCCGATATGAGCTCCGTTGCATCTTTGCTGCTCAGCTGTTGTGGGATTTAGGGTATGGAGTGACAAAAGTTACTCTGACCCATACCCAGTGTCACCCAGCACTGGTCCACTGTGGAGTCCTTTCTGAAACTGAGCACACAAAGAGTTGAGAACATTTTGAATTTTGAGATGCACCTTTCCGACAGGCAACAATGTTTGAAAATGGCATCCTGCGGTTCCTGTACGGTTCCGACAGCATCAGGAGTTGATGGACATCCATCTGTACAGTCAATCACTCCTGGGGAGTGCCCATATTGATAGAATATAATATTGATATACTTGGCTTGGCCAGCAGCATCAGGAAACACCTCAGTTCACAAGTGGCCCCGCAGACTACTGAACTATTCTACACACAGTTGCTTCGCTGGTACCACACAAATAACCAAGCAAAGATATTATCCCTAACGCATTTGTATCTTTGGACATACCGTATATACATTTAGATATTCCAAATAGTCAAATAAACAACCCCCCCCCCCCCCCCCCCCACAAGACAAACAAAGTAAACCGAGAATGCCACTCCTCAGCGGACAGACCCCCCTCCCTAAGGGTCTGGGAGTTGTCCAAGGCAGGTCAAAGCAAATGAAACTAACTAAAGAATAATATGGGTGGTGGTCTTTTGCTGACCCGCAGAGCCTGTCTCCCGTGGGGGGCTTCTGGTTGTGTTGCTGAGGGGCCGGGCGGGGGGGGTGCCTGTTGCTCACCTATCCGTTGGCCCGGTCTACCCTCACCCCCCATCACTGTATGCATATAATGTCAATTATTATGACTGTTACTATTAGTTTGTTATATTTAATGTTTATTAGCATAGTAATATATTATTATTATCATGTCATTATTATATTATGATAACAATACTGCTGTCACATCATATATTTATGTCAACCTCAACATTTACATGATGTATAGAATAATAGATATTCCAGATAGTCCCATGCTCCCTCACAAACAGCATTAAGCAGAAGTTAAAACTGATCAATTTAAGACTCAATTTAGTCCAAGAGTAGCTCTAATCCTCCTCTCTAATCCTCTCGCAATTAAGTTTAGCTTAATCCAGAACAGGCGAAAACTATTTCAAGAGTCACTTTGAGTTAGGACAGCTCAAACAGGCAGAACCAGCCTCGAAATATATACAACAATCGTGCCTGGTAATATTCTACATGTGATAATGACAAGGTACTTAATGGGAATTTCACAGATGAATGTTGAAAATGACGGTACAGCTAATCTGTACATGCACATATATGTGAAGTACAAGTATGCAATATACAGGAATATGTAGGTAATACAACACATGCAAATGGATGGAAGTAAGTCAATTTACAAAAAGCAAAATAAAAAAAATCAGGCGTTGTAATTCAACCTCACCCATCATTAAGTATTTATCTGTAATTAAAGTACAAGTTTAGTTTAGTAGATATTTTGTTAAGTGCCATAGTGATGTGTTCCCTAGAGCATCTTTCCCGTTGTTGCCATGGGTGATGCAGGATTGCCTCTTGCCCCCTGGTGGGTGCAGTTGCCATGCTGGCCTCCGGGACCTGGAAGTTTCTTGAACATGTCTGGGTGTAGCTTACTGTATCAGCAAAGACACTGGACTGCTGTCCCGGTCTCCACAGCAACAGCAAACACAAAAATGTCCCTGTGAGACTTCAGCTGGTTCCATATGTTGTACTGCATCTTCTGACGCGTAAACCCAGCTTTTGTAGTGCCGCAGACAGCTGGATTACCATGCCTCTTCGGTGAGGGAGAAACACATGTAGTGGTTAAATAAGCATGGCTAAACTTCACACACCAGCAGAGACCCGGGCCTGAACCCGGCGAAATGAATGTAAACAGTAACTGAAACGCACAAGCATGCAATTGAGATGTTTGTATCACTTCGCCTGCATTAGGGCCGGCTGGCACTGGAACTGGGAAATGCTTTGTGCTTCTCAGCGAGTCTATTATCCTTTGTGGGGCCAAAGTAGATGGGATGTTTGCAGCTGGCGCTGCAAAATGAGATTTATCTCCTTGCAATAGAAAAAGACAGTCATTTTTCTACCACTCGCTCCGGTTAGTGGGGAAGGGGGGTGTGGTAGGAGTGAATTAGCTTGCGTGGAGTTGTGAGATAGACTGGAAAAGAAGTGAAAAGAGATGCACACCAGGGAAATTACTTTCTCCTAATTGTGGGTTGGACAATTTAATCCTGTCATAAAAAGAGCCCTGGAGAAGTGGTGAGGAGAGAGAACATTTTTATTGACTAAAGCCGTGTGATATCTGAGTAAATTAAACTGGACAAACACACACAAACTGCTGCTGGAGAGCTTATTGGTGATTGCTTTATGCGGACAGACTGAACCGAAATAATTGGGGCCCCAAGCCTGCGAGTGCTGCTGTCTTCGAATCTGAGGGAGATATTCATTGCGAGGGGAAACCTCACAAGTCAAGTCATTACCAGAACATCAGCAGAGCAAATACTCTGAGATGTTTTAACAATAATCTGTCAACATTGGCCCGCTTCATGCTAATGTTGACTGATCATTTGCGTTGCCTGCCTCGCGCACGAACCCGCCGGGCTTCCTTCCGGCGAGATCGGTCTTAACGTATGTGATCGCTATTTAGTCACTTGCTATCCAAGGGTGCTGCCGGGGCCACGGGGCGCATCCGAAAATATCCGCCTCCTTCCATGGGCTAGTTACTGAAGGGGCTGTTGAGGCGGCGGTGCCAGGGCTGCAGAAAGCCGGAGGAGGGGCTCACGGGGGCCACCGAGCAGATGGTTTTTCTCTATGAGCTGAATATTTCTACGTCACGCGCAGCATCTATCCTATGATTTCACAGATCACAGAGGGAGCAAAGACAACTACAGGCCTCACACAAAGGCAGACGTTTTTGGATTAAGCTTTAGCACAAGCTTTTCAGATGGTGATCTGTTGTGGCTGGAAGTCAGATAGCCTCTCTAGCATGACGTCAGTGCAGTCATACTGATGACTAAATACATCAAGTTCTCAACTGTTTTTAATATTGTCATATTGTTTGGCTGACAAAACATCACATCGTGCAGGCAAACTGTGATCTGCAGTGTTACAAGGGCATCATGAAAGTGTTTTGCACAAAAATTGTAACCGTAATACTTTGTGTGTTGGTTAAATCATCATGGGTTTAGCAAGTAAATCACATCAGAAAAATATTGCGGATCTTGCCTAAGGATCATAAAAGTTGAGCAACGTCATCCCTCAACTCAACAATATTACTATCATTTCCCAGATTTCCCCAGCAGATGCCCGTCCAATAAGTTGTAATATGCAACAGCAAGCGGCAGTCCCGTAACCTGACGTGATTATAACAAAGCATTCATAGTGCCCTCCCACCAATCAAATTACAGTACTGACGTCATCAGTGGGTACCAAAATGAGGGAGCACTTTACGAGTACTTTATGATTTTTCTTGGGGATAATAGACAAAGTTCAGAAAGCAGAACTGTCAAAATGCAATCACATCGGTAGGGAAAGACCAAAAAAAAAATCAGAAACCTAATTGGATGTTGTCAGCGGCTGACTAGGAGCGGCCCAGCCAATGTGTTGATCGTGTGCGTGTGATTTATAATGCAGCCATTTACCTCCATTCATTTTGGGACGTCAACCAAGCTTGTGGCACGGAGAAAAGGATGGAACACAAATGGTTCAAAAGTTCAGTTAACTTTAAACTTTAAACACGCGAAGCCACTAGTGACCAGCTTTGAGTGCAGATGAGTCAGTGTGAAGTCCACCATTGTTTGCTGGGGATCAGCTGTTAGAGGAAATGAATGAACTTTATCCTGCCCGCAGTGTGTACACACGGTCAGTCAGTGTTGATTCTTACCGCTTCCAAAATCAGTGGCCAGGTAATTGAATCCGATTCAGTCCCAGGCTGACTCGATATTCAGGTCCTCGCCGTCTCCTGCCTCCTGCATTGATATGCAGCGGCTGATGTAAACAAAACCAGTCAGAGATGCAGCGAGGGCGTGGGACTGCTCTGCGAGCCGAGGGGACGTGCGAACATCTAAACGTCTGCACCCGTAGAGATGCATTTCAAAGGCAGCAGGGGTTGATGACACTGCGTGCCTCCGCAACAGCTTACGTGCTGAGACAAAGTGTGTTTTCTGGAGAGGATGAAAAACTACCTCGGTTTCCTCCTGCAGTAATGGATTGATTATTTATGAGAACAACAGTATATTCTCTGATGCCTTCTGCCAAACTTGGTATGCTCAGTGGCTTCTGAGCTGTTGAGGAGCCTCTGGATCTTCACCTCCTACTTTGTGTTTGTGTTTACCGTTAGCCGCGGCCTCTCGAGGGCGCCTGCGAGAGAAGAGTTTGTGTTGTTTTCTGCCAGCGTCAGCAGTCGTTCCTCTCTCGGCTAATTAAAAATCCTCCTCGGCCTCCCCTTCACCCGCTCACGGGTCGCTGAGCTGGAGCTCCTCGCGAAATGCAGACACCTGAGCGTCAAGGGGAGCGTTTCACCTAGATTTAAAAACACTCCGTTGGAAAAGCAGCTGTTAAACACAACTCAATCCTCCACAGATCGATAGTAATTTGTTGGAAACGTGTTGAGACAAATCACATATATATATTTAAAATTCATAATTTTCTGACATCAACAAACCAGTAATTTGATGGATATATATATATATATAGACATATATTATTTTTTAAATTTTAGTACCATTATCAATTGGCACGTCAACAAAAAAGAACTTAATTGACTTCAACAAGAATATCACAAGTATAACAAGTATGGAACGCAAACTATGCGAATCTAAAACAATAAAAATCACAAGATGTCATGAAATACTTATTACATTACATTACTTCAACGCTGTTCATTTAGCTGATACTTATCTTATCCAGATCAGCTTACATTGCATTCAACCAAGTACGTCAACTTCATCAAATGCGTTGAACTGCTTCAAGTCTACATTTTGAAGCAATAAGAGACAGAGAAAGAAAAGGTGCAGTTTTGAGAATGTGTATAGTTTCTGCCGTCCTTATGTCAATGGGGAGCTCGACACACCATTGTGGAGCCAGGGCAGCATACGGACGTGATTTTGTTGAGCGGTAGCTGGGTGCCACCCCCCCCCCCCACCCTCGTAGTGAGGGAGTAGTAAGCCGATTGGCAGTAGCAGAGCATAGTGGACGGGCTGGGGTGTATGGTCTGACCGTGTTCTGGATGTATTATTCTGCACAATTCTTGTTTTAATAGTGACAGAGTATTATTTCATTTCACTACAGGTATTTTCATTTCAAAATTTTCAACGTTTATTTTTTTTTCTTTCATAGTGGCACTTTCCATGACAGTTATCGCTAACCCCCCCCCTCACTCACTTTTCAGCCCATCACACATCCACCCAAATCTGTTCCCATGAAAATAAGACGAAATGACATTTTATGATACTGAGTTACGTTTTAATATTTTATCAAATGATATACAAATATTTGCCAAAACCTGTGAACGATTTCAATTGTTAAGGGGGGGGGGGGGGACATGTGTAGTGCCACTGACATGCAAAATAATTGCATTTCTAAGTAGTTTTATCCTGAAAATAACAATACATAGCAGTGTGAGTAAGTAGTAGAAGTACCCGAAGGGTTATTAAGGGTTAATATAGTCACCAAATTGTTAATTGCCATGTGATATTTGTGAAAGTCCAAAATGGCCAATAATACATTTAACATGATGAATATTATTTTTCTTAATAATTGATGTAAAGGGTCTTTGATAGTATATAAAAGCTAATTAAAATGTATTATTATTTATTTTTCTTTCTTTCATAGTTGTAGTGCTGTTGGAACTCATTTATATTTCATTATAGTTTGTCATCAATACCTCTTTAGCTAATAATATTATTATGGCAAATTTCACAATTCTTTTGTTAATGCACTCATTTGTTTGTGTTCATATCATTATTTATGTAATGTCTTATTTATTCGGTGTTTCCCCTAAATGA
This sequence comes from Enoplosus armatus, assembly GCF_043641665.1. NCBI lineage: Eukaryota > Metazoa > Chordata > Actinopteri > Centrarchiformes > Enoplosidae > Enoplosus > Enoplosus armatus. Next base: position 19,177,866 of record NC_092199.1, read on the forward strand.
TTAGCACCGCTGCTATATATAAAAATCTGCTCAAACACAATAAACCTGCTATCTCTCCTGTAAGCAGCCAGAGTTGGGGACGGGCGAGCTATATCAATCAAACACCCCCAGACATTGCCACTGTTTAGCAGCCTGTTAATGGTTATTGGTCATTCGAAAGCGCAACAAAGGCACCGCTGCTGGTCTCGCTACCTACCTATTACAACGAAGTTCAGCGAAGACATAGGGACAATGCAGAACAGCTCCTATATATATATATAAAATGGGGTGCCCTCTTTGTCTTTATTGAAAGTCTGTTGTTTAGCTAACATAAGTTTGAATGTGTTGACCCACAAGACTTAACAACGAACATGTGTAATAATCATGAAAGCAAATACAAAAACAATACTATTTAGCTGCGTATGCACTCAAATTAACTCAAAGGGCTTATAAATCACAAGACTTCATCACTTCTTATCATAAATACAATATAATAATAATAATAATAATAAATACAATATAATATAAATACTTGTTGGGCATAAAAATCCTCACTGAGACGGTCAACCACAAGCCTGTCCATTTTGGAGGTAGTGTTTTTTATTCCGCAAAACACAAGCATGTCATGTTTAATCCCGCTGCAAATGATGTGTTGAGTTCTGCTTCAAACCAAAGGCGGATAACCTTCTGTGGGTCTGATTGCAACTCGTTGCAAAAAGCTCTTTTCAACTCGAGACTATTTTGGGGTCATCGTGACTGTAAATATTCTGGGCTTTTTCAATGAAACGCAAACAGAAATAAAGTCCACTACTATTATTCGACACACCGTGGAGAAAGGCGAATCAAGGCCATGACTCTCTAGTGTTTTGATGTCATAAATCAGAGGCTGTAGAATGGGATCAAAGCTGTATTTCTTCCACATCCGCAGCTATGAAACAGTGAAAACACAGTGAAACTTTAGTGGCAGATTTCTGAGGACAAAATAGAGAGCACCTGTTTTGTGAACACCACACTTTGAACCCAGTGGGTTTCATCATAGTACATATGAATTTATAAAGAAGTCTGTTGGTTAGAGAACAGTGGATGTGAATTCAAATACTTCCATTGCAAAAGTCCTCATATCTGTCGGGTTTTTCATTCCAAAAAATTGGAATCTGGGTGTGTACTCATTTCTGATTGGCTGCGGGGTGTCCATTAATTCCTGGAAATGGACGCCTACCAACCGTTCTAAATGAACGTACTGTAACACACAAGCTACAGGAAGTACACTGCCCCTCTGAATTCCCTGATACTTTGCATCACACATGCGATCATCTCACACCCCATTCACTAATCAGCTCTCTACTTTAGGCTGCGGCCGGCAGTTATTGACTTTGAATCTCGCTAGCGTAACGTTAGCTGTGCTGAGCGGACTAGAAATATGCCCTGTTGCCGAGTCGTATCTAAGGTTAGTCCTATTTACTGCAGTAAGAGCCTTTTGGATTGATAATGATTGTTCCAGTTATTAGTCAAAGGTGTTACCAGGGAAACTGAGTTATGGCTTGTGTCTTTGCTTTCTCCCCATTCATTTGGAAGGACAACACACCTGGGGAAGCATGCGTAACAATCAGAATTATCACTTTAAAGCAGCACAGGGAAAGCGAGAACCGCTAGAACGTTTTCAACTGCTCCCAGTAGGACTCAAGAATAGCTGAGTTACTAAACACGCCATGGTAAAACTGAGTGTTTATGTGTGTCCATGTGTCCCCAAGAAGTCCTCGCTGTTGAGGAATGTTGTCTAATTGAGTTAATAAACGTGAAAAACTCGCTGGCTCGCGGGATTTTAACAGATGAGACATACACACCTTGTGAAAGTGCACCATTTTGTCTATGGCATCACTGGGACTTATTTTGATCCTCTTCCATCCAGCCGAGGGCGGCGAGAGACGGAAAAAGCATCAGAGAAGCCGCTATGTTACTGTCCCGATCTATCAGCAGGAAAAAAACAAAACAAGGCAAAACAAAGTCATTAGCATCTACTTGGAATGCACAAAAGGAATCAGCACTAGCTATTTGCAACATAAACCAAGCATGTCATGTAGCGCACTGGTGCCATTATCATTCTCTGCAAGTTTCTCAGCAGCTTTCAGAAGTCGGCGGAGCTCGCTTGACTGAGTCAGGTGTTTTGGCCTCTTCGATAACCTTGGGCTAGAATGTCCCACTTTCTCAAGCATCCTGGAGACTTGTTCCAGCACCAAGCAGCAGCAGCAGGAAGTCTTAATTCAGCGGTTGATCATACAAATACACCAAGCCAATGGTCAGTGCACTGCTTACTGCTTACATCCAACCAAACTAAAGAGTTTAACTCACTAGTTATTTGACGTGGGAATGTCCAGGCGGTGTGTTGCAAGGTCACCTTCATCTTCCGAAACACACTTGCTTCATCAGGACAACAAGAAATAATATTGTCTCCATCAAGCTGCACTGTGGCAACCTTGACTGGCCGTTGAAATGTATACCCGGACATTGTCTTGAGGCGCCAGGCTAAATATCCTGTTTTCCCCATCATAGAAGTGCCCCTGATAAGTTATTTTCAAAAATATCATCACAAAGGTCTGTCACTTATTGCTCTTACAGAAAGAGCAATTACATTTTGCATGAATGGCTGTATAATAATGTCAAATGTATATATATACTTTTTTTTTATATTTGTGTGTGTGTGTGACTATCCGAAAAGAGTAGCATACTCCACAGTTCTAGTTGCTCAGTGGTACTATGGCGTGCCATTCTTTTAGGCCAGTTTCAAAGGAATTAAACCTGTTTTCAGTGTAATATTCAGTCTACCAGGATAGTATAATTTGAACAACGATATGCCAAATCACGTCTGTTCAGACTAAGGGTAAGTAATTTACTGCATCAGAGGAAGGTAAAAAAAAAAGAAGAAAAACAGCAGTGCTGCAAAAGAACAAAAATCTGGTAAAGCAGCAAATTGATAATGGGTCAGGTTAAAAGCCAAAAATACGCAATACAGTCTGGTTTCAACTACTGACTACCTGTCAGCCAGCTACACTCCTGGCCTTGCAGAAGAGAAGTGACCATTCAATGTGTGTGAATGATAACCTAATGTAATAAATGGGTATGGAAAGAAAAGTTACACAATACAGATCTGCACAACAGCCCAATTAAATAAATTTCCCAATTTTTCTTAATCTGGCATTCACCATTCAAGTGTCACGACACTCTCATTGGTGACAACCTCAATTCAATTTGAAACTTTACTGACGATATTGCGAGTCAAAATTGTAAAGGACAATCTCCTGCTCTCGAGTATCTCTGACTCAGTAGTCTGACTCACACGATGCAGGCCGTTGGGATAAGATCGGTGATCAATTTCTGATTCTGATTCTGGTATCCCAGAATGATAATGGACTAGTGACTCAGAAACCTCAGTTGTTCATGACTTCAGAGCTGGATGTATCTCTGCCTGTGCGAATCCCTCATTGTCTTCGACTGGAGAGGTCATTGTCCCTTGAAGAAAGTGACGGGGTATCCTTGAGGGAAGATGGTGTTAAATGATCCAAAAATCTTTTCTTTAAAACAAGGAAAATGTAAATATATCCAGTACAAGGCCGAGCTGCTAGAAATGTGCTATTCGGGGGTGGCACAGCCATTAGTAGAGATGATTGGTAATGTGGCGATGATTGTGTGACCTTGTGCAACACAAGCACGGGACCTTCACAACCTAATCCACATTTTTAAACTGTTTCGGCAATTGGATGCCGGGTCTGTCTTTTGCTGAAACAGTTTCTTTGTTCATCTACTTTGTCACAGTAGTCAGACTGTCAGGGACACGAAGGGGTTTGAGCCTCGACAACGTTTTGCTGCAGAAAAACCCTGAGCATTGATGACGAGCGATTTAATAATGAGGCCTGCCTTCATCTGAAATGCGGTCATGTACTGTTAAGTTAGGACTGGCCTCTGTCAGTTCGAGAGAGACGTCTTCCTCCACTGCTCAGTTTCATCAAAAATGTGAAATTCAGCCAGATAAAGATACCTGAAGCAGGTTTAAAAAAAAAAAAAAAAAATGCACATAATGAATGGCTGATCAACCCATTTACCTCTTAAAACTAATCTGAAATTGCACATCGCTTTTTACTTGAGCGCTATCGTGATTTGCATTTTGGTCATTACCATCAACAGAGGACATGCGGCAAAACAATCACTTAAAAAAACGGACCACCAGCCGCCAATTTAACTGCTCATGTCTCTGGTTTCCAAATGAAAGGGCGCGACAAGAACACCCAAATCGACACACATCAACTCAAAATAGTTTACGAACAGCAGTTCATGCTACCGATTTTGCCGCGCGGTCACCGAGATAGAACATGCTGTATATATCAAAAGGATCAGATATCGTAAGGATTGTGGGAGTATTGGGGGGGGGGGGTCCTGGGGTAGAAGTGTCAGTAGCAAATACCGTGTTTTCTGTAACGATTTGATTAGCTAAACTAAACTTGTTTATAATGTGGCAACGGCTTATAGTGTTTGCTCCCTCTGCAATTAACTAACATTAGGGACATCGATAATGACCGCAACAACTCGCTCCAAGCATGACTTTTTTGCTGTCATTATCGTTGTACTGGGGGAAACGGATCAAACTGTTCAGCAAAAAGCCCCTCTCATGTCGGCGGACGTGCTAAATATCCCAAGGGGGAAACACTGGTATGTATTTAATGTCGGCCATTATGGAGATCCATAAGTATGTAGCCCACTTAGTGTCCATTTTATACCGGCAGGCTACATTTATTCATTGATGCTGCATTTCTCATATTTTCACAATTCCTCATTCAGTCAGCCATTATGTACAAATATGGTATCTAATGTCCAATAACGAGGTTCTGATGTACTTAATCCTCATCCATGACAAAGTGGGTCGATATATACGTTCATGCGACACATCTTTTAGAGAGGCATCTCAGTCCAGCTCTCCTCCAGAGCCTGCATGGATCTGCTTCTTTTTTTTTTTTTTTTTCCCTTTTTGCGGGGGCTGAGGAAGGATTTCTGCAGCCAGTGTAGCCCTAGGCGTGCTTTCAGGGGGCTTTGGGCTCAGGCTTTGAAGCAAGCTGTGAGGGCCTGACCACTGCAGCCTTCTGGATGTGTGTGTGTGTGTCTGAGAGAGCCTGAGAGAATTGTGAACGTGATTCTGCATGTCGATGCACACACAAGTCCCTAAATAACTGTGAAGAGGTCTCTTTTCGAAAAAACAGCGTTGTGTCGTTTCTTCTTGTCAGAAATGTCTCATCTCTTTTTCCTGCTATTCAACATGAAGGGTGGCTTACATTAGCCGGTGTGATAGATGGTGGTTTTCCTCTGAGGGTGGGGTAGATGCTCCGCTAGAGCAATACATATCAACAACACGTCTAATTCTCCAGAGCTTGATGCTCAATCAGTTGGTTCCCTCCATCCAGCTATACAGACTTTTTGCTTTTTAATCTCCCGTTTTTCAGTAACACAATGTGCCCCATTTCTTTTATCCATTTACCTATTTGAGTGTGATTTTCTGGGATCACCATGAACCCCCCCCCTCCCCTCCCCAGAACCCTCAAGGATAACTGGATGGATGGACTGTGATTTCCTGTGATTCTCTGCACTCCATTGGTTTGCGGTTGGCAGGCATGCATCTCCTTCATGCTGTGCATTTTATTCAGTCAACGACAAAAAAAAAAACAACAACTGGGGAGGGATCCCTCCGTCTGTACTGGGGCCAGCTCTTAGATGAGATAATAAATGTCTCCACAAGTTGTTCTCTCCAGGAGGACATCATGCACTGTACCATCTGTATAATAAAACTCTCTAGCACACAACTGAGCTTGATCTTGAACAGGAGAACTAAATCCTCCAGTCTAATCAGACCTTTTGATTTGACCGTTTTCATTTTAAAAGCCTCTGAAACTGCATTGAGACCCTGAAATCTATATATCAATTAAACTACTAAGGGAAATTCTGGTATTTGTCAATTGTGGTGGTTATTCTCAACATTTTACTCAACCAACTCCATTGTAGAGACTTGGGAAAAGTGGACTCTAGGAAGAATGACTCATACTCATACTGGTGTAAAATAGAGCATCTCAATCACTTGTCTTCTAGAAGGTGTGGACTTCTCCAGTCGCCTCTCCACTGGCTCCGCTACATTGATTTTTGATTTTTTTTTTTACATATATTAGTTGCATTTGTGTACTTTTATGAATAATTTGGACAATGACGCCATAGGGAAATGGCCAACTCACCACTTTGCAGACGCTGCTCTTGGAGTAACATTGGAGTAAATATCAAGGAAAAGGCGGAGGGGGAAAAACACCGAAGTTCACACATCTCTGCGTGAACCTGGGCGGTAGGTAGCCAAGAGGGTTAGAGAAGCGAACTAGTAGCCTTAAAGTTGCTGGTTAGAGTCCCTGGCCAGATGGCCCAAAAAACTTGTGTATCCCCCCCATTGTTTTTCGTTTGTGTATGGGGTGTTTGGATGGGTTAAATGCAGAACATTCATTTCCCCATGGGGATTAATAAAGTACTATATTATTCTAATGTGTAAAGAACAATTTGAAGTGGGAAATTGGGAGGTAGTGAAGCAGCCTTTATACGTTTCCCGCCACCCTACGATTTGAGTCAGTGGCAGATTGATTTACCTGAAAATAAGAAATAAATCATTAATCCAGATTTCAAACATCATCAGCTCCATTTGTTTTCTTTGGATGGGCTCAGTTCTCAAATAAAATTACAATCGAATCAGGTGAGGCTTCTCACCGTGGCCAACATTTACAAATCTAGAAGGAAACCGAGACTGAAAAGTGACAGCAACTAAATCAACTGATCAAGCCGGCATTCAAACAATAGTACTTGCCGATTGGTGGGGGAACTATTCTCTGCAGCTGGGGGCTTTGGGTAAGGGTCTGGCAGATCATTCTCCTCAGCAGAAGTGGGTAGTACAGTTACATGTGGTGCTTAAGTCACTTTTTTAGAGTAAATTGTACCTGTCGGAGTAGTTTTAATGCTACAGACTTTTTACTCTTTACTTTTACTTAACATTTTGACACATTCATCATGCTACTTTTATTCATTTATTTATTCATCATGCAAATGAAGAAAAAAAAACAAAACAATATTTCATGTGGACCACAGATCAGGTCAAAGTGAAGAAGCATTATCTCCTAATGAGCCTAAATGAGTCATCTGATATGCAAGTCTCACACAGCCAGACCTATTTCCACACTCAAGATTGTTAATATACAGGGAAGGGTCTGGCTCAACCCCTTATCATTCTGGGATAGGGGACAAAAAACCAATGGCAGACTTATCCCAACAGCCTACATCCTGTGAGACTATCTAATATGAGACTAATACGAGATTTATAAGATAAGAGACTGATTTGGCCACATCCCTAGTAGGGGGCTCACACCTGATCTGTGGCTGTCTGGGATAGGAACTGGGATTTGGGACTGGAATTATCAAGGTTTAACATGTTGACAGTCTTTATATTTACTTTTTGACATAACATATACATGGTCTATTATGCACATGCACATGATTTGCTTATTTTTTTTGCCAAAACTTAACATAATACAGGAGTCATCAAGCAAAGAATGTAATTTAAAAAAAAATGTTCACTTCTTCACCTTCACCATGAGACAGCCATCAGTGGATGAAATATTTTTTCAGTCATATTCTCATCAAATAAGAGACTTGGGGGGAAAAACATTTGGAGCACATTTAGAAACAATCCATACACGAGTTAGAGCAGGTGTGTGTGTGAGTGTGTGTGTGTGCAATCTGAGCCATCAGAGTTCATAGTTGTCATAGCAACATCCCTCCCCCTCTGCACACTCCGAGAGACACCCTGTGCAGCGGACGGGTCTGCTTCAAAGCTGTGTGTGTGTGTGTGTGTGTGTGTGTGCCTGAACACGATGAGAAGAGGGTGTGGTCAGTAGGCGACTTTGGAGGCGGGCTCACTTCTGGGCCCACCCAATCAGAAGTTAGAAGCGGCACTGGCATTATCTGAGCTATTTTTTTCGATTGGCTGAACAGAAAAACTTTTTTTTTTGTTTCTCTTAACTTTCGATTGGGTGGGCAAGACGCACATTTGGCTGGGCTCCTTAACACCGGAGCACTCCAGGGCTGCATTCTGAGCCCCTTGCTGTACTGTAACTCCAACACCACCATCATCATCATCATCATCATCAGGTTGGCTGACAACACAGCTGTGGTGGGCCTGATCACAGATTAAAAAAAAAAAAAAAAAAGGCTTACCTGAAGGAGGTAGAGGACCTGACCCTCTGGTGTCAGGACAACAACCTCTTCCTGAACGTCAACAAGACTAAGGAGCCGCTAGTGGACTTTTGGAAGAGGCAGGGAAGGAACTACGCCTAAGAGAATCATTAAGGATCCCAACCACCCGGATAACAGCCTTTTCTCCCCGTTGCGGCCGGGAAGAAGGTACCTGATGCACCAAGCCAGCGGTGAGAGGCTCAGGAAGAGCTTCTACCCTCCAGGCCACTGGGATGCTAAATGACGACTGCCTGTGCGCACAAGGTTGGTTATAAAAATGATTCACTTTGTTTGTATAACTCTTATAAATCTTATAAAAACTCAATATAAATCCTGCGTTCATTGATTTTTGGGGGCCACTTGGGGGCGGCGGAACAAGCTGTAAACACAACATCGACATTTTTTCACCTCATAGAGTTATTACGCTCACGATTTAGTAAACTTAATAACTGTTAGCGAACAGTTGCCTATTTACACACCCAGCAGACACAGAGCAACATTAGCATTCCTTTGCGTTCGTCATGTTTGTCTCCGCCAGAGGATTGTTTCACAAAGGTGAGTCAGACAAGCGGGGATGGTTGTGAAAAGCTTTGTCTTGAATGAGCCGAACACACTTGACGCTCAGAGCTAACGAGATCAGACCAAACCAAGTCTGATCCGAGAACTGACTTGAGATCACAGTTCACAGTGAAGATAAGGGGGGGAGAGTATAGTAATTTTTATTTTTGCTGAATGGAGGGTAGTCCAATTTTTTCTTTTTTTAAAAAAGCAGGGAAAGGTCTTTTATTTTTCATCCCACCCTTGGGACAAACAAAAACCCCACCACTGACCCAATCAAAAAACAACCAAAGACATGGGATTTATTACATGAATACAAACAAACAACCAAGACACTAAATAAAGACAACCAAAAGGCACACAAAAATTCCCAGGCTGAGAGGCAGCAAGCCCAGCAGCCCCAAACCACTAATGAGGTGCACCAGGCCAGGTGCACCTCATCATTGGGCACTCACGCAGCACACCTGAGCAGGGCTAGAGAGCCGAAGAGGAAAAAGGGACGACAGTAAAGGGAAACACATTACAGCCTCTCATTTTAACCCCCTAGACCCCCCCCCAGTAGAATTCTCGAATACTGCTGCAGTTCACTGAGAGCCCTAACATGAATGAGCGTGTTCCCACTCAATCCAAACAAACAGCTCGATCTCAAAAACAAAAGTCGCAACTTCCTCTTTAATTTGACAACAAATATGTGGCATGTGTGGATTTTTAGATCGAGTTTAATTCAAAAACAACAACAACAACAACAAATTGCCCTGAAACTCCTGTAAATAGCTATTTCTGTCTGATTGTCCTGATTGATCTCATCGTGACTACATTTTTTTTAGATCTCACCAATTACTTTTGTAAGTGTTACGTTACGTGACGTTATGTTATCAGGAGCTATACAACAAAACTAACTTATGGACAAATGTATGAAAATAAGACCCCAGTTCAAAAAAGGGTTTGACAGACTATGGAGTCTGTAATCACCACACTCTGATGAAATACGAATAATCTGAAGTTAGAATACAACATAATATATAATAAGAATAAGAATATATCAGTGTTTCTTTTGGTTGAACATTAACATTGAGAAATACACCTGTCACGTACTACAATAACACTGCCATGACAACGACAATGGTTTCCATGGAAATGGTCTTAATAGCCCGGCCTCTGCTGTGACCAAGTTGCGTTAGATGTAACCTATATTCTAGGGTCAGTTTTGTGACATGCGCGACAGCTCACCATCTTTCTGAACACACACACACTTTTCACAATAAATGACAGGGTTTTATCATCACATGTGACGGTGACACACTGGCTTTTTAATCAACCCGCCCCCCCCCCCCCTTCATCCACTTTTACTACACAATTACGCTTTTGAAAATCAGTGTCGAGAGTTCAAAGTGGTTTAAATAGTGGGCTCGAGCGGCGCAAGCTCGAGGGCGTTTTCAGTGATCTCTCCGAGATTCCATCCACCACAGTGGAAAGCTCTGGGTTAATTAGGCAGTCCCAACATGACTTCCACGACTGTTTCCGATGCCTGGCTTCAAAACGCGAGCCTTTACCCTGCGTGCGCTGGTTACGCGATGAAAACCATTCCAAAGGCTTGTCATATCACACGTCGACCCTGGAAAAAAAAAAACCCCGCTGCTTGAAATTGAAAACAGACAAATAAAGACATCCATAATTTCCACGTTAGATAGCCTCCTGTTTCACACAGCCCCCTCTTTCCGCCGTTGAATTATTCATTTGCTGCATTATTCAACAAAGCTTTATTTATCCTTTCCTTGGGTTTTTTTTTTTTTTTTTTTTAATCTTTGCCAGCGATGACTTTGTTCCAATATTAATGAAACCTGCGCTTTAACAAAGACATCATCTCTGGCAGTGGGAATGGGCACAGGGGCTCAAACAACCAGAATGAGCAATGACTTTGTCACAACAGTTCACCGCTGCAAAGCCTACCTGTCTGAAAGCCTCAGGAGACACACACACACACACACACACACACATGAGGGACCTTCCTACTTATTGGCTGACTTCTGTTTGAGGGGTCACTTTTTTGAATGTTGACGTTAAAATTAGACTGTAACTCCTGCATGTCATTGTTCTCTTTTTGAACTAATGTCAGTTTCTTTACGCCAAATTATCTGCAGGTCTTCCTCACTGTTGTTCTGACTAATACTACTCAAAAGTCTCAGTTAGGAAGCGCTCCTAACGTTCCTATCTACACTCTCTGGCATCTTAAACCTGCAATAACTGACACCGACAACAACGTTGACATATTTTAAGTTGATAGGAAATAACAGTTGTTTATTTACACATCCAGCAGACACAGAGCAACATCATCATTCACAGTTATTTTCGGTTCTTTTGGCTCATGAGACATCTGCTCAGGTCTGCCCCCATTCATTTACTATGAAAGTCGCTTGCTACTAAGAGACTTCCTTTGGCCGTGCCAGCTGGCATCCCGTTTCCCATCCCTCAGTGATCACTACAGTCTCTTGTACAATTACTGAGCACTATCTGTCCACCTGCATCATGTGTCTGGTTCCGTGTTCCTCATTGATCTTTCCTTAAGAATGACCAGAGCTGTGCTTTAAACCCGCATTTCACGTTTCTTGTCACGAGGCTCTGACTGACATTCAAGGGTATAGCCCACCCCTGGACGTCCGCCCGGGGAAATAGTCACAATTTCACAGTATTAACCTACCTAGCTATTTCCTATCTTGAACTTAGTCTGCACCACAGAGCATTTATTCAAAACAAATATTATACTGTTTTGTTACTTTCGATGACCGTGCAGCTCCTAAAAATGCTTCCCATAATAAAAGATGAACAGAAAATTGAGAGAAACGCAGACAAGGCGCTGAATGTGCACCAGAGGTTAAAAACAAAGGTTAAAACTGGTTTCCAAATGGTTGGACTACAAAGTTTGGATTAGACGTGGTATTTTTTTCTTTTATTTTCTATTTCTTATTTTTTATATTTTGTACATACTTTTATTGCTAAATTTATGCTGCTTCCTACTCTTGAATGGGCGCACCAGTACTGTATCTAATTCTCCCCCCGGAGATCAATAAAGTATTTCTGAGTCTGATGACTTTGCTTTGGTTCTGCATATTGGTATGTACATAGTGCTAATACATTGGAGTCTTCCAAGTTCACCAAATGACATTTGGTACCAAAATACACATGGCATTCTTTGGCACTTTGTTTTTTGCACACGTATAGTAGATATTAAGTTTGTAGGTACTTACTTCTGCATAGTTTGCATTTTTCCGTCTCCATGAATATAAAAATGATCAAATCTGAGGTGTATTATGGGTTGACTTCCAATTTAGTAGAATATCAAAGCGCATTCAGTCTGGTTTGAGGGTCCCACTCTGTTTCCAGGAGGAATAGGAGGTACCCTCCACCAGCCACTCTCCTGATCTGATGCACTCCATTTATTGGTGAAGTGGGTGACCCAGTTCTGTAAGTATGTCTCACATCTGGGCTGAAACCGCGAGTTACACTAACACAACATTTAAATCACGCCTAATTAAAGGCAGGATGTGAGGATACACAGAAGCACGCTCTACAAGTTGGGCTAATGAATTGGGAGTGAAGAGCAACTCTCCTCATCAGCGAAGCAATCCAAAGCTCAAAGACTCCCAGTTGCGTGTTTTTATGTGTGCAGGTCAATTCAAGGCTTGTCTTGAATTTCAGTGGGTGGAGCCAGAGAAACTACAGGCACCACCGGCTGGCTCTCCAAGAAGTTCCCAAAACTGGGCCCAGTGCAATGTCCAGTGCCAACTCACGCCAATGGCAAATACCATTAGCTCCTGTCATTCCCTTTAAACACGGTAGACAATTTATCCTCTTCCACTATTGCTCCACATATTTGAAATATATATACGCTGTTGCCCATAAAGTTGGAATCATTTTGTTTTCAGACACATTTTTATTCCTATTTATACACATCAGTAATCCCCTTTGACCAGGTGCAATGATTACATAGTCCCAGTTACCCAGGGGAAACAAATTCATGCTTAACAATTATTTGGCGCTATAAAAGGCAAGACATTCGCTGTGTTGTCCTTTTCCTGCTTAAAGTCTGTGTGCAGCAAGTCCACGTTTTCAGAATTGGCTGTATCATTTTCAACCAAATTTGACACAGAAGTTCCCTGGGCTATGCCTCGTCCGGCGCAGCTGGCAATACGCCGAAGAGCGCTTGCACTCCGACAGGACGGACACAAACAAGCCAGCATTGCTGATTTCCTTGGAATATCGCAGAGCGCGGTCTGTAAAATCTTCAAAACGTCATCGAGAGGAGGGTCACTTGAGGCTACGAAAATCTCCAGGACGACCACGACTAACTACCAGACGAGATGATCGGCAACTGCTCAATCTGTGCCGTAGAAATCGGAAAGATGCCGGCGAGCCGCCTTCGTGGAGAAGACACCGCCAAACTGTAAATCGAAGATTGCTTCAGCATGGTTACCGAGCAAGACGAATGACCAAGCGTCCGCGCCTAACTGTTCAACACAGAGTTGCTCAACTTCGCTGGGCTGGGGAGCACAGAAGATTACAGCTTGGGTGCTGGCGACACGTTGTCTTTATGGATGAGAGCCGCTATATCCTTGACCGTATAGATGGAAGACAAAGGGTGCGGCGTTTACGTGGCGAGAACCTCTGCGATGACTGCATCCAGGAAACCACTCAAGGAGGTGGCGGCTCAGTGATGGTACGGGCCGGTATGCAGTATGGAGGAAAAACGCCATTGGTGTTGCTGGATGGAAACGTCAACGCCGTCGTGTACCGGGACATCCTGGAGAACCATTGCCTCCCACACGCAAGAAGGGTCTACGGGAACAACTTTAGGCTGTAAGATGACAGCGCAAGAGCACATAGGGCAGCTGCAGATGCCATGGCCTGCTTGCTCCCCTGATATGAACCCTAATCAAGAATGCCTGGGATGCCTTAGGCCGAGCCCTTAATGAGAGGGACAATAATCCTCAGAGTCTACAGGAATTAGCCCGGGATCTGACCGAAGAGTGGGACGCCCTGCCCATTGACGGCATCAACAAGCTTGAGGACAGTACGCCGCAACGTCTTAACGCATTGATCCGTGTCAGGGGTGGCCATACTCAATATTAGTGACCGAGAGACATTTGAAAGAGTAATATTGGACATCCTTATGCATGAAATCCTCTCGAATATGTGTTTCCTGTTGAATTGACCAAGGTTGAAAAATTGAAACAAAGCCCTTAATCCTATTGTCCAATACCCCCAATTTTGTTTGTGGTTTCATTTTCACTGTGCTATGTTTGGAAGAGATTGATCAATAAAGTTTTGAGAAGATATACACTTCTATCTATCAAGAATAAATCACATTGTCACAATCATTTCATGAGAAGAGGTTTATGGGCAACAATGTATATTCAGAGACTCTAGATCTTACTTACTAATAATCAATTCCTTCAGTATATAGTAATTGAGGGGCCAGTTGTTCAAACAATTTAATCTGGATCAGAATGATCTGGATTTGGAAATCCTTGGGGGTTTTTTTCTGACCAGGAATCAGGTAGTCCGTCTTTACTTTTGTACCCGTTTTTCAAAGAAAGTTGGAACTTTTTAGGATCACCAAATCCGGATTACCAGTGCTCTGAATGGTAACAACAGGGTGGGGTCAGTGGGGGGCTTAATTGAAGACTAACCTAACCTAACCTAACCCTAACCCAATAATAGTTAAACAAATCAAGTACAAAATGTAAATAAATGTATTTAAACTACACGACTCAAGTGCATTTTTGATCAATTTCGAGATTTTTAAGACATTTTGATCCTGAAATCCACCTCGAATCCATCCTTCAGCCGGGATCTGAATGATCAAATTGATCCCAACCCTACTAAAACACAAACTGAGGGTTTTATCCAGATTAAAAACAGGATTTGGATTACGCGATCCGATCCAATTTTTCGAATCCAGATTTCCTTCTGAACGACCCATTTTCAAGATTTGATCCAATCCGATAGCCGTAATGCAACCGTATTACTTTTGGACAGCTGGCCCCAGGTGATTGCGTCTCCATTTCTGTGGTCACAGTGCAAACAGGAACTCCTGCGAGCTGAAGTGGCGTGACTTCAGTATGTTTTTATTAGACAGTTGCCAGTGTAGAGATGATGTCTGCTGCCTCACCAAAGATATGCAGTCAATTTGCTGTTACTGCTGCTGTTCATATGGCATTTTTCATAAACCACTCCTCCACCCAAGCATCCACCTGTAGGCTCGGAGTCTATCCTCTCCTTGGGTGGGACCTTGGTGTCGTCGCTCCCCACTCCCTCGCTGTGCAGCTTTGTGTTTCCTTGTTGGGAGTGATGAGGTATTTCTACATGAGTTGGCTGAAATGATCTTTAATTTATCTTTGGTTAGTTCTGTCTGTGTAAACATTATACAATCCAATAATGCTCCCACTGAAAACACTCACAGTTTGGTCACATCCACAGTAGTCTGTATGTATGTTATCAAGGTCTCTCCTCAACACTCCCCAAAATCATGTGAAAGCAGCAGGTATTTGTTTCCCATTTAACCCATAAGAACCCATGGTGACACCAGTGTAACACACACCTCAAAGGCCCCAGAATCTTCCTTATATAGCTTTGTGCTTGATCTTAACTCATCAAGTCCCTGAGCGACATATACGAAACATCCTGGTGTGGTGGTCATGTCACAGTCATGTGACCGTGACAGGTCGGGACCTTTTCAAAATGGTGGTGTGACATGTAAACACAAGTGAAGGAAGCAACTCATTTCAAAAAGCCTGTATTTTGATACTGAAGGTAAGTTAAAACCCATTTAACGATTCTAATGCTCTAATAGTGTGTCCTGTATACAGTCAACCTGTTTTGACCATATTTCTTGAACAAATGAATATAAAACAATAAAACAAGTAAATTTACCATAAACGCCCAATGTAACGTATATATGTACCATCGCAGATCTTTGACATTAAGGGGTAGTATAAAAAAAAACCCCATCAGAAATGTCTTCAATGTGGTCCGCTTGGTCTGTGGTGTACTCCCCATAATTTTCCTTTAAGGGGAAATGGGTCTGGGTTCTTATGGGTTAAGTGTCCAAGCGTAGTCCAAGCGTAGTTATGGATAGCAGAGCCACTGCAGTTCCTCTTACAGTTATTGAATATGTAGACTCATTATTTTGTTTTTGTGAGGATTTCTTCTTTATATCCCGGATGGATAATGCAACTTAAATAAAGTCGGTTATTAAGGCTGCAGGTAGCTGATGGCGCGTAAAATTACATTTCTCGCGCTGCGATGAATAATACATGGCTCCTGCTGCCTCCATGATACAGAAATAAAAAGGGAAGAAGGCTTAATCGAGAACAAATTTCAAGCAAAGTTATTTTGTCTGACGCACAAATAAAAAGTAATACAAGCAGTATCTCTTGGTTCATTAAAACTCTGGAAGTCTCAGACAAGAATATAAGTTAAAAGACGAATTAGGGGCTCTGCCATGATGCACAAAATGATGAAGAGCTAAAAACAATTCTTTCAACTTATTGTTTTTTTTTTGTTGTGATATTAGAGTCGGCCCTTGGTCGAGTAAAGTCACAACAATCGCTCCCCAAACAAAATTGCGTCGTGTCGCCTGATCTGTATTAATACATTATCAGTTTGCATGTTACCAAATTCTCCACAAGGACGTCATTTGGAGCCAGGAAATTACCAACAAGGGTCAAGTGCAAGAGCAATCAAGTTCCATGTCATGGGCCAGGTGCCGGAGGAAGGAGGAGCGAGTACAGAGGGAAGCTTAATTAGCTGAATGGAAAGCGCCCTATATACCTTGCCGTTCCAGATCCAGGTTTCTGAGTCTTGGAGCGCTAAGCTACCTTGGCTACAGTAAATGCTATCTTGTTTAAAAGATTGAATTAGTAAGTTCGGTGCCTAATGTCTGTAGAAGTTCAGTTAGTTTTAGGGTTACCTAGCTTTGACTGTTTTTATTTTGAAGTCTGGATTTACACGTCACGCTGCACGTGGATCTTGTTTAAAAAAAAAATGTACGTCTGGCCTCCTGTTGACAACCAGCAGAGTACAATCATAGTTAATAAATTGTCATATTTATCTTGCAATGCATACTTAATGAGATGCTTGAGTCGTGCGGCTCTGCAGATCCACGACAGACGGATAAACGTCCTTGTAGGGGAGAACTGCGAGCTTATAAGACCCCGGGTAGCGTTGTTTCTCCTTGTGTTTCAGCCTCTTTCTCTGGCTGCCTTCCGCCCGCTGGGTCTTCGGGTGACACAAAGACAGCACAAAGCACCCATCTCCTTCACCGCCACTCATTTCATTTTTACAGCCATCATCTGTGCAATTGGCTGTGTAATGCCTGCGGCGGCTGTGAAACCCTCAAATGAGTCGTAATTGACCTGTAATAGCGCTTTCATCCGTCAGCCTTCTGCCCAAATCCCGACACTGTTCCTCAGTGTTGTCCCCGCGGCTCGCCCCTCTGATACCCTCCGCTTCTCGCTCCCTACTGGAGGGGGGGAAGGTCTTGCTTTCTCCATAAGTCAAAGGCAACCTGAGGTGATGTATTTCCTGCTAAGAGTCATTAGAGTAAGTGGATTAGTTGTAATTACTTCATATTGCCTCCTGAGGCAAATTGTGATTCGTGATATTGGGCTATATAAATAAAACGGGCTTGACTTGGACTTAAGGCAGTGCAAATATTGACATATGAGCTGTGTCAGAGATGTTGCAGTGGATCAGCTAATGCAGTGGTTCCCTAACTTCTTCTGTCTGCCTCGCTCCTCTGCAGATATACAGATATAGATATATCATTGTAACATTGTAAGAGGCAATATCAGGACGTCAGCCAATTGCAGTTGACGTGATTTCTGTGTGTAGTAACCGTTGCAGTATGTAATGCCAGACTGTTCTGAGTGAACAGAATTGCAACAAACAGGCAGATAACCACTAATTTGCAGAATCTGGAGAAAACGCCGAGCCTCGTGCACGGACCGCCGTCTTTATTGGGTGGTGCGGCATGAGATTTGGTGCACGCATTCACGCCACCCTAGGGATGAGTTGTAATAACTTTAGGGATCCTCTGACTTGTCGTCAAAGTTTTAAATACCTGTTTATGACCAAATAGCCGCAAAAAACGGGTAAGACATTCCCATCAGCCTCGGCTGCACTTAGTTTAGTGCTCATTTTGAAAATGTTAGCATGCTAACACGCGAAACGGAAATGGTGAAAATGGTCAACAATGTAGCTGCTAAACATCAGCATGTTAGCATTTTCATCACGAGGATGTTAGCATGCTGATGTTAGCTGATTTGTTTGAAATAGCAGCTCACACGTGTATTTCCTCTTTCAGCATAGTATGAGGTGTGGGGGTGCACATGTACACCCCCACCCCCATTACGTAGAATAACCAGTTTCGTTAAACCCATCTCGTCTGCCAAATTGATCGTGAGACGAGATGCATCGGGATCTGTCTGACTCAGGCTGTATTGAGCCCGTGACGTTCGGAGCAATCGCAGTTGGATCATCATCCGCTAAATGTTTACTTCTACTGTCAGCCCCCCCTCCCCTCCCCGTTGTAACTCCCTCAGTTTGGGAACCCCTGGCTTAAGCACATGTTTATGTGGACTGAATAACCTCTTGCTCTATTTGTACTTTAATAGATATATTTTCAAAGTTGCTTTGTGCACCTTCACGTCAGACAATTCAACGAATCCCAGTCGAGCCCACGCCGTGTGGAACTCAAACAGACACTGTTTGTTGATGCAGCTTTTTGAATGCAACACGGAGGAGGAAGAAATGGGGGTCATTTTATGGCTGGTGCAAAATGCATCGGCGAAGGGACTCCTGCATGAGGTACTGAATTTGCTCTCGTCTGAGCAACAACACTCAAGCCCTCTGAATACAAATTGAGAGGGAGGGCTGAGGAGAATACTGCTCTGGCTCTCCTGATTGTACCAGGATTGGATGTGCCTTATTTCCAAGTGAAGTGCTGGCTGCTACCATTCTCTGCCCTTTGGTCCTCCCCTGCCATCTCACTTTCAATTATTAGTTTTCTTCCTTTTTTTTTTTGCAGTGGGGGGGGGGGGGGTGCGGTGACCTGATATATATCAAATCAGCCCTAAGAGAAGACAACTCATCGTCAGATTTCCTTTTGATTAGACTCAGGCGTCAGAGGGCCAGGGGACACATAGGCCCTGATAACAGGCAATCAGTGAGGGCCACAGGCCAGCCTGTGCACGCCCCCTTGGTGGGGTAACAGTGTGGAGACTGCAGTAGTGCACAGAACAAAGTGTACATGTCGCGGAAGAAAAACAGAACACAGAGCGAGCATGTATGTGCATTCACACACACACACACACACACACACACACGCAGTGATATCTTCAGCATTGTTCCCCCTTGAATGCTCTTTGTCATGACTGTGTGCTGCAGAGGACATGCTCAGCTTGTCTTACAATGTTTTATTGGCTTCAGTGTCTGTAGCACGCTGTTCTGTGCTTTGACTGGAGTACCCCCCCCCCCCCCCCCACCACCACCACCACCCTGCCATCCAGCCCCTACAAGGGCATCGCTCCGCCATTGTTGACCCAAGCAGCTCACAGATAATAAAACCGCTTGTGGACTCGCAAAACCTCGCAGCTCCTTCTCCACTTTCCGATTAGGACTCTGCTGGCAACAACAACAACAACAACAACAACAAAAATCAGAGAATGACCTGTCACAGATGCCTTCAACATTTTGGATATTTAGAATGCAAAATCTTCAGGATTTTAAATGCTGAAGCAGAAATCCTTTTCCTGTGGGGTGTTAATATTTCAAAAAACAACTTACAAGAAAACAAGTCACCCCTGTCTCTCCCCCACAGTGAGAACGAAAGAGCTTACTAATCAAAAGCGTCTCCTCACGTGGCCTGATATCTGGTGATTATGAGGTGTTTATGTCACTCCCTTAACTCACGCACTCGTCTGGGTTTAGAGCCTCAGCAGGCATCGAAATAGTGAACCAAACTGAGCGTGAGGATCATCTTCTTATTCGCTGGCGCAGTGATTGCAGATCTGCTTATTTGGAGATGACTGGAGATATCCTGACGCCGGAGCAGTAATCACCTTGCGATGTTGACTCTCTCAAAAAGTGGCTCTCGTATACTCCAAAGCGTTTTGTTTTTTTTTTCCCCCTGAGACCAGCGTATTTTTTTTGAATGGCTCGCAATGGGAGCGCAGAGTATTTGCGCTCTTCTACAAACGCCAGCAGCGTGACGAGGCGCTGGCTATATCTGCGTAAGATTGCCAGGGATGGATCAGACAAGACTGTTTCTCATTATGTGTTATGACAGAGGTCAGTGGTCTGTGGTCCATTAAGGGCGTTGGGGCATTTCAATTGTGAAATACATATTTTGATGAAAAATCTGTTTTGTTATTGTGTGTGTGTACACATTTAAGTTGTCACTCTCACATAAGTCATACCTTATAACTAAACTATAAAGACCCGACCAAGGGTGTTGTTTAAGAGACGATGCTCTTGGGAACTCGTGGCAATCCACACACTGCTGCCACAACTCCGTCTCGTGCCCAAAAAGAAAGACTACAACTCTGACTTCCAGCCAGAGATGGAGAACCTGAGGGCGGGTCTAATTACAGATTGACTAGCTTAGTCAATACCATTTAGATGGATCTAACTAATCACACTATTTTTTTTTTCTTTTTTAATACCGTTTAATGAATAATTGTCTGAATCACAATATTTTCCCTCTTTTAAACCTGTTTCCTTAACTGTATTTCAAATGCAAATATCTTATTATTGGTGCAATAAATAAGTGACTTTATTTTGGTTGTAATGGAGTCTTGGTTTATGCTAAATGAATAATTGCGAGCGAGTATGTGTGTGATTCAGCTTTCAGACGTGTTGAGGTGATCATCTGGTGATTGAGCAGGATAATCGTTCTGCCGATGTGATTGATTTGGAAACCACTCCAGAGGGACTTGAGTGTTGGATGGAGTGCCAGTGGTCGGATATGGATGAGAAAGCAGCAGCTACTGATCTACGGATCTACTGCACTACTCCAAAAAAACAAACTCAAGGGGGGGCTGTCCTTACATCTCAGCAACATTAAAACCACCATCTTAATCTTGCATGTTGGAAAATCCAAATGTGAAGAGAACATTCTCTAACTCTCTGAATTTGTAAGACCAATCATAAGGCATTAATATTTGATTACGCACATCACCCTGAGAAATGAATTCTGTCCGGATCCAGCTCATACCAGGTTATGATGGCTGCAGTGTTCCGCCATACTCTGGATGCCATTAACACTAATTCAGCTTTATCTTACATGGTCTCCCGAGTGATCACTGATCTCATTTAAATACCACCTAAAAGTTAGTACCCTTAAGACTTTCACGAAAACCCTGTCTTTAATATTCTGTGTGGTTGCCATTTTTCTGCAATAGTAATTCAATGTATTTACTTTTCTGTACTGTCTACCTCTGAGTTTTCATTGTTCGTGGCGGACTCCGCCATTCCTGCGCTGGATTCACAGGAAAGCATGAATTACATGCTGTATCGTTCAACTGGTGTTATATCGTGTCACTGTAATTTGATGTTATTGATAGCCTCACTGTTTACTCTCCTCCAGTTTTATCAGAGTCGCATGAAATTCCTGCTAATGCTAACCCAACATTTCCTACTGCTGCTTCACATTAAAAGGGTTCAACTGTCAACAACCTGAGTTTGTAACGGGTGTAGTGGGAACCCAAATGGGGGGGGGGGGGGGGGGGGGGGGAATGGCAGACTGCGACAGCACTGCAAATATACCGGTCCCTCTTCTGTTGTGTTTCTGAGAAGGAAACAGCTGCTCAACGAGTGCTTAGCAACGAGTCACCAGTAACCCACGTGTGTCGCTGAACCAACCACAGCCCCATTTTCCCCAAAAGCATCTTAAGGCTAAGATGTTCAAAAAAAAAAAAAAACATTGTAGAAACCTTTAGAGATTAAGAGTTGTTTCCCGAAAGCATTGCAAATCTAACTTACTGTCAGACTCTCTTAGAAATGATGACAGAAGAACACGTCGCTCCAGCCTGTAGGAGGCTACGAGCGTCTGAAGAAGCTCCAGCTAATGTCCTTTGGTGAGCGACAGTTGATGTGAAATTATACCTGCCAGCTCCTGTCATCATTGTCCTCTTCTCCCCCCAACATATTCATCTCTTCTCGCTGAAATTCCCGGTCGATGGTATATTTCCAGCTTGTTATTCGTGCCACAGCGGGTCTGACGCAAAACTGATGGCAGGATGACATTCACGATGGATGACCTGCATATTCATGTCTTTGTAATACACAGCACAGCTTGCAGACAGTCAGATAAGTGTATTCGGCGACATTTGGAGTGCTTGTGGAAACACGTGGAAGTTTGAGAGCTTTTGTAGCCCTCTTAAGATCGGGGCCCAGGACTGAAATCCTAAGGTTACAACTTATTACAACTTGTCAACAGCTTACAACCCATCTTTCCCCCCCCCCCCAAACACTTGAACTGAATAACCTCCGCATTCATACAGACTACCTATCTGCTGGAAAGGGCGACCTCCAGCTGTGATCAACCCAAACATCTCTGCTTTCACTGTAAGTGTAAATGCTTTCACTTCAACTCTGCCAGTTGCCTGGGGGTCCAGACCTTCCGCTCCACTGAGTTGACTGACTCTGGTCTGGAATCACGACCTGAAACAGCGGGTTTCTCGGGTTAAAAAATGATTATCCAATGATTGCTGGGGGTGGGGGGTTGGTTGATTAGCCAATCACCAACACCTGCTGTTCTCAAGCTGTTCTCACAGTGTTGTCAAGATTCAGGCGGATATGCTGGTCTCTAGCGATCGGTTATGGAAAAGTCAAATCCCCCTCCCCCGTGGAAATCGGTTAGAGTGGGGTGGCGATGTCAGATGAAGCTGGCAGAAGGGGACAGCAGCATGGGTTCATCAATACACTGCTGAATCTCTCTCTCTCTCTATATATATATATATCTTTAATAAAGATATATGAAGATATAGATACACAGTGAGGTCGTGTCACAGCACAGGAAAGGCCACCACGTCAACTTTATGTGTGTAAAACTTCTCCCGCCCTCCGCCTGCCGGAGAGCACCTCCTCCGTCAGTTTCTCCTTGATAACAGACACTCCAATTACTCCAATCTGTCTGGTCTTGCCACTTGTGTCCACTCGGTCATTCGTAATACAATGTACATTCTCTAAAAGTAATGGGTGGCGTCAGCAGGGGAGCCCACCGTCTGCTGATAGCGAGGAAATAGGCTGTGATTTGATGGAATTTCTCATATTTCACTGCCAAGTAACTTCCATCTTAACAAGTCATTTTGTCTCAGGTTCAGCTTTCAAACCCAGTTTTTCTTCAAATATAAAGAATAATTATACCAGCTGGGTTACTGCTGTTAACTTTGTGATATTTTTTTATAAGGGACCCCGCCATTATCTGTTTATTATTGTGCTAATAGCTCATTTGGCAGACTTTTAAGGTTGGCAATTTTCCAAAAACGTAAAAAAATGAATAAATGTAAGCTAACAGAAATATGGAGGCTCAAGCTGTTGATTCTTTTCTACCCATCAGGCTCAACAGAAATACCCATAGACTTGTCTGTAAAATGTAACAACGCACACACACACATACACACACACACACACTGCTGTAATGTGATTTACCCGCCCTGCTCCGCTCAGCCACACAGGACCCCATCCAGTGTTTCTGTGTCTGGTGCGTGTCAGAGTGATTTGGGGGGGGCCTTGGTATGGAATGAAGACAAATTCTTCAGGCTTCAGCAGCCTCTGCCAGCAGGCAGTGTGGCACAGCGGAGAGAAAACAGCACACTCAGCAGCAACCTTCACACACACAACACACACACCCTTATGAAGGCAATATGGAGGCGAATGAAGACATATGTTTGTGTGTGTGTGTGTGTGTGTGTGTGATAGAGTGTGTTTATGCAAGAAGCTGTGAAGGAGTTTGACAAATGAGCAAGAGAAAGAAAAAAAAGAAAGGTGCTGCATAGGTCCCTCCCTCTGTTTCCAGATGTTTCTTTCAGAATAAAAGCATCTCCATCCGCCATCTCTTCCCCTCTGGTCTGACTTCATCTCTCTCCCAGAAGCACAAACAATTAAGATGAATCACGTCAAGGAGATTTTGGACTGTTGTTCAGCCATGATGGCTAACAACCCATCAACATCAACCCCAGCGCAACGCAACGCCTCTGTATATGAAGGGAACGCTATCCTCCTCCACATCTCTCCCCCGGGGGCTCTCTGATAAGGGGTAATTGCCTCTTTGCTTATCGGAGGCCTGAGATTAGAAGGACGTTAAGGTCCTGAGCCTTCGTCCCTTGGACTAGCAGTGAAACCAGATAACTTTGCCTCAGGGACAAGCATGCTAAGCTATGAGGAGCTGCACGTGCCTCTTGTCGTTCAACCTTTACTCAGAAGACCAAACTTCCATCCGACCCAGGGACTAAGGGGACCAAGAACCTTTTGAGGAACTAAGGAACTAAACCTGTGTTTCTGCCAAAGGAACCAAGGGCTAAATTTTGTTCCTGTCGGATAGTTCCAGGAAGCAAAAAAAATCCCTGCAGTGGGGGCAGTACTTTCTGAAGGATCAGGAACTAGGGGGTGGTTCACAGGGCTGACTGTCGCTGATCGGGCAAACACGGACACCGCAGCTGCTTGGACTTCTGCACCGCTTTATTCATAAAAAACAAGGAAGGCTACATTAGCTGCTACTAGACCAAACTGTAGGTGGACAAGTTGTATTGTGGGTCAAAGTTTGTTGTTTTTAAATGTGCTCTGTGAATGAATTGACTGTTTGTTTGCAGGCTGAGGAGGTTCCGCTGTCAACATCGACCCCATCGGCCTTGGCTATCAGCCATCAGCGATGCCAGGGCTCGCCTCCCCTTGTGCAAATGTTCCACCAAAACAAGCCCCCCCACCCCTCAGACACTATTTTGCAAGGGCAATCTCCAGATTGAAATCTTTTACCAGCAATGACCACCTCGTCAGTCTCTGATTTGAATGTCGCACCTGGCTCGTGAATACAAGAGGGTTGTGGTCAGTGGTCCAGCTCCAAAGCCCAAAGGCCTTGCCCTCCTATATAAGGCAATGCTCAATCAGTGGAGTCTTCTTGTAAGGATTCTATAACTTCAAATGAACAAATGCGCATGCTCCGTTTCTCCTCTACCCCAAACTTTCATGAAGTTTTCAGTTGATACCGAAGAAGAATCACCCTATATGACGGAAATTGCCAGCGTCCGCGAACAAGACGAACAAGCCTGAACAATTATCAATCTAATTATACTTCGGCAAGACGGGGAATACAAAGGACAGGGGCAGAGTGCACAGAGGAAGAGAGGGAAGAATAAATAGATCAACAGACAGATAAATGTGAAGATTATCTGTCGGCATGAGATGGAGTCGTGTCTTTTCTGTTGCCTGTCCCTCTTTCTCATTAAGCTGCAGGGCTGAGGAGGGCTAATGGCCTGTAAACAGCTGGAGCCTTCATCACAGCTCCAGCCCTTTTTGTTTCTGTATTGCATCGCTAACATCATTTTAAAAACACATGTGGCCACATCCACGTCTGTTGGGAGAAGCTCAGAACAAGGAGTGGCCGGGACTAGGTACAACATACCATGTATAGTGTACGAATGAAATGTATTGGTGGTCCGATCTTCGCTGTGCTTGTCGGTGCTTGGTTTATTTTGGTTCCAGTGCGCTCCAGTGATGAAATACTCTGGTGGTAATCTGGTGCTCGTCAATATATAACCCAGAGTGTGCTAAAAAAAAAATTTGCTTGTGTCCTTATTTTACACTGAAGTAAATCAGTGTTAAATCCTCCAGCTCCATCGTGTATGAATCATATTACGTATCAGGTATTTCAGCCCAACAGCCCTTTCCAGACAGTCGTATTTCTTTCTTTAAAATCTAGTTTCTATATCATTTTTCTACACATTGATTCACTGGGGGTCTCCAACCTGCCAGCTGCTCTACTTAATTTGACTTCTCTGCTTGTGCTAAAAACGCATTTCAATACTTTAATTAACAAAAGTTAAACAAGAAGCTTAACATACCATGCCTCACCGAGAGACCATGTTTGGTGTTTTCCTCCTTCTGGTTCTGGTTCTGGTTCTATACCACTCGCTCTCATGATGATGTCTTTATCATAAATGATTCAAGAGTTCAAAGTGCCATTGTCCTGTCATTGCTGTATGTGTCCACAGTGGCCGTTGTTGTGAGGTGTGTCCATACACAAATTACTAAAAGCTTTGGGCAGAAATAGTCTAATACTTTTTATGGTTTTAAAATGTAATAACAAAGAGAATTGCTCATTGTAGATAGGTCGAGGTTTGGACAAATTCAGTGTAACCTGAACATACGCTTACACTAACAGGCCAACGCTCAGGATCACAGACATTGCTTGGTAGAGCGATCTAAATTTGAGTCAAATGCCGAGAGGGGTTGTTAGTCAGCAGACTGGGGCGATATTATGATGCAGAAAAGAGCCACCTCACCTACATGCAGGCCTTGCAAGACTGCATTGGTATGCAGCGACTGATGGCGACCCAAATTAAAAAGGAATGTATTACACGGGATTTTACACTTGGCTGACCAGGCTGAAGAAAACTCATCAATCCGCAGAGTACGAGATAACTCTAAAAGTGTGTATGGGATGAGGTGGAGGGGGTCCTTCTACTTGTTTTCTGACTGTCTGAAAAACATGCCAACAAATCCAACTTTATATTTTCCGTTGTTTTCTTTGTTTCTGTATTAGTTTGACCCTGAAATGCTCAATAACTGTTTCCCAGTCACACTGCACCCTTCTTTCCATACAATTCAAATATCAGTATCCCTTGCAAGGACCACTAAGTTTAGAATGTTTTGTTTGTTGGGACTGGACTCACGACTTGTTGTTGGTCTTGACACTGAACTTGACTATGTGCTTGTTGGTCTTGATTTGTGACAGGTCTCCAGACTTGGTCTTGATTTGGGAATGGACTTGGGATGTGCTGATCTTGACTTAGAACTTGACTTGTTGGTTTTAATTTATTACTAGACTCAGGAATCGTTGGTCTTGATTCAGGACTTGTTGATCTTTATTCGTAACAGGACTTGGGAGGTGGTGGTCCTCAATAATGACTGGACTTGGGACTTGGGTTCTTGACTTGGGATTTGACCTGGGACTCGACTCGGAACTTGTTGGTCTTGACTCGGGACATGACTCAGCAATTGGTGGTCTTGGCTTGCGACTTGTTGATCTTGATTGGTAACAGGACTTGAGATGTGTTGGTCTTGACTTGGAAATGCACTTTTTGGGTCTGAACCCAAGGCTGGTTGATGTTGACTTGGGACTACTTCCTATGAAAATATGAAATGGTATGGGCTGTAAAGTTGTAATTCTTAAGATCTTCATTCAAGCAAACCCCATTTTTGATACTATTCACGGCTGGCCTTTCAGAATCAGAATGATATTCAATTGCAAATGCAAACCAAACATTTTCTCATGCTGCTTCACACTAAAAGCCTTCAAAATCATCTAATCATGGGGTGGGCTTTTATTGTGAAGCAGCCAGAGGAAATGCACTAAGCTCAACGCGTTTGTCATTGAGGTTGGTGCTATTGTTCACTAAAAACGGGTGTACGAAAGGTGCGGATATATTCTGCGTTGTTTAGTCAGCGGGGCATGTTTCAGCTCACAGTAAGAAATCAGTCAATGATGATCAATCATCACTCAATAAATTAGAATTCAGTAATATTACCAGAAACTCATTTTCACACAGCAAACATTTTCCAAGGTATGATTCTAGAAGTTCTAGATGGGTGGCTTGCGTGAATAGAGGCCCACCAGCCCATTTTTACCCCAGTGCCCACTAGTCTAACCATGGGCAACTATTAGTACGATTGATAGACTAGAAGAAAGTTAGACTCTAACTCCTCATGGCTTTTGAGGTTAAATACTTTGTGTTGTAGCTGCTGTAAATCAATTTCATCCATGTGCCCTGAATTCCACTACCCATTAATTAAAAAGGATTTGTGAGAATTAATTGGTGGGTCTTGTAAGCCACCTTATCAAATGTAAATTGCTTATTGAGGCAAAGTAATTAAAAGGAAACCCACACCCCCAGGAGCTCTATCTGTTGTGTTAAGAGACAACAGGTTAGGGGCGTCGCACTGCAAGATTTTTGATATGATGTCGACTCAGTTAAGTCAGCCCACACAAATGGTGTGGAGATCAGGGGCGAAAACTCCCCTTGCAGTTTTGCTTCAGGGTTGTCTCCGAGCTCCTTGATCTACACAAAGACGCTACAATAGCAGCTTAATTATTTGGAGAAATCTTGTAGTGTCAATCAACCCTGAGGGACAAATGAACACACAATTGCACACACACACACACACACACACACACTCAGGCAAATGCACTGTAATTACACCAGTCACAATTATTATAAAGGATGCAGTGGTGTCTCTGTATTATTGCAATTTTTCAACACGTTCACATGCAGATGTCAATACTAACAGTAGGAACAACTTGGAGCTCAATGCCCTTAAGACAGTTAAGATGGTTGTGGATTTCAGGACCCAGAACCTAGCCCCACCCACCACCCCCCGTCACCCTGTGTGACTCCCATCGCCGACACTGTGGAAACCTCCCGCTTTCTAGCCACACAGGACCTCAACAGGGGGCTGAACATCAGCTCCATCGCCAAGAAAGCCCAGCAGAGGATGTACTTCCTGCGGCAGCTGAAGAAATTCAACCTGCCGAAGTCAATGATGGTGCACTTCTTCACCGCCATAATCGAGTCCATCCTCACCTCTGTATGTCTCCTCTGTGTATTGTTTTGTACATACTTTTATTTCTAAATCTATGCTGCTTTCTACACTTGAATAGGAGCACCGGTGGTGTACAATTTCCCCCCCCTGGGGATCAATAAAGTATTTCTGATTCTGATTCTGATATGCGGCCCTCAAAAGAAGAAAAAGAGAGAAAAACAGGTTTTAAAGAGTTCAGGCTGCTGTATGTAACACTAAAAAAAGCAGATAATGTGACAGTTATGTGTTTAGTTTCATGTTTCCTGTTTCAATTTTGGTACTTACCTCTCCTCACCTTTCAGACTGTTTCACTTCCCGCCTGTGCTCTGATTAGTTTCATCTGCCCTTCATCATCCCCACCTTGCTTCTGTATTTAGTCTTCTTCTGCTTCCCTGTCTCCAGTGCCAGTTTGTTGCATGTTTCTCCTGCGTTTCCAGTGTTCCCAGTGTTTTTGGACTTTACTTTTTGCCTGCTCCCTGTTGGTTTTGTTTGCCTTTTTGGACTGCTTTCCCAAGTTTGACCCCTGCCTGCCTCACCATCCCGTAAGTCTTTATCCCCCCTGGTTTCACTCATAAACCTTTTTACCTGCATCAGTTCTGCCCCGGTGTCTGCACTTGGGTCCTATTCCCTGTGTGTCCTGCTATGGTGCTATCACAGCCTTGACAGATACCGCAGCCTGCCTTTGGATAATCTTCAGGAATGTGTTTTTTTTCCCAGCTTTCTTAGTTGGACTACTTTGTCTAAGAACATGTGTCTGTTTGTCCGTCTGCTATCAGTATTTAAATATAATAATTATGATAAAATATAATAATAATGAATCTACGATTTAAAACATTTGGTAAATGTTTTTACAGTGCAGCAAGTGCAAGGTAA
Source organism: Enoplosus armatus (assembly GCF_043641665.1). Taxonomy (NCBI): domain Eukaryota; kingdom Metazoa; phylum Chordata; class Actinopteri; order Centrarchiformes; family Enoplosidae; genus Enoplosus; species Enoplosus armatus. The sequence goes on from NC_092199.1 coordinate 19,207,431, forward strand.
AGTTCTACAGCCCAGAGATGACCAAGCAATAGTACAGTAACTGCAGCCCAACTGGCGATACACACCCAGGTTTTAGCTAGTTGTAGTGTTATGGGAACTGTTGTGTTAAAATGCCAGTATGTTAGAGCAAACTTGAAAATATGCTATGTAATATTTTCAAATGTAATTTTCCAGTCTTAGCCCAAATGCGTAGCTACTGTGTTTTGGCTTCGTTGGATAAACACGTGTTTATTCAGTCACAAAAGAAAGCCCCGTGTTAGTTTTGGCACAGCACTTAATCAGCTATCATTACTAATGTTCATTTGACAACATCCTTCATCCTCTTTATCATTCAATCAAATCTGGCTACATTTACTTCACACTGCTGTTACATGCTGTGCTGATTGATTCCCCCCCCACCACCCCCCACCGATCACTCACCCGATGCATTACAGCATGTATATTCCATGACTTAATGACCTGAGTGTGGGGGTGTTCTGCTGTGCTCCCTGCTGAACCTTGTGTTCCTTTGGAGGAACCCTCAGGAGCTGAGCTCACACGACAGACAGGAGCACTGTATCCCTTACAGCTGCAATCTGTTTGCCCAGAATACATTTTGGCATCAGATATGAACCCTACTAGTAAATCTAAGCACGCACAGAAAAAGATAAAACCTAAAAGAAAAGTTAAGCTGACGTCTAGTGGCAGTGACTGAGCACTTCCTCCAGAAAACTGTTCCCTCAACTTGCCTGCCTCTGGGTGTCATTAATTTACAGGCGACACTGACTGGGGTCGGAACAAGGTCTCTACATTTCTCTTATTTATTTATTTATTTTTTATTATTATTCAAATCATCTAAGTGGTGTTCCAAAACCTTCTCCTCACTGTCAGGAATACAATTCAGGAAAATAAATGCTGCAGACTTACAAGTCCTAAAAGTAGTCACATTTAAAGCTGCATATAATATAACCAGTAAGATTTCCTGTCATTTAAAAAGATATTACTCATGGGATCCCCAGGGTTTCACGCCATGAATGAAGTCTGTTCTTAAAAACAGAACTGCAGATAATAAATCATAAAATGGCCCTTGTTATTTTCTAATGGCATTCTCTAATATATTAGATCATGCTAACCATACAAAATCATTTTCATCCTCAGACCAGTTTTACTGTATGTCTGAGTGGTTATGGGGATGTGTAATCATCTGTATGTTGCATCACATACTGCCATTTCAGGGAGCATTCTTCTTTGACACAGTAATGAATGTGTGAATGCCGCTCAGCAAATAGGCCCTACTGCTCTGATTTGTAATGTGAGTGTGCAAATCTGATCAAACCTCTAGTTCATAGGTCACTAACAGGCGGACCGCGTGTCCGAGTCCGGACCCAGACGCCGTCCTACACGGACCCGGACCTGTCATCAATAGATTATTAAGGGATTTTAAATTTTGACGGGGCGCTTCTACTTTAGCTGGTGCAGCTTTTCTAGTCTTTTGCGGCGCTGGTTTAGTGGATCAGGAAACTCACAGACCAATTGCATACGAGTTACGCCAGCCCACGTGACGCCACTCAGCCAATCAAATCTGTGCATTCCAGGCGCTAAACATTGCAACTCTGAATACAGACAGACGAGAGAGGTGAGAGGCGAGTGACAGATGATGAAGACGAGTGAACCATACAGGGAGGGAGAGACTGTTCAGTCAAGATGTGAAACAGTTAACAAAGAAAAAGGGAAACTCGAGCTGCTGCTACACTTTATTTTGTTTTTCTAAAATTAAGCACTTTATTTCAAGATGCACAATTTTTCTAAAGCTATTTTATTTATTTTCTCTATTCTATTTTGAAATGCAGCCCTTTTACTTAATGAGAGAAGAACATTATACATATCTACAGTATTATATATCTGTAGAGTTCAATGTTAAGTGACAATAAATATTGTCAAAATGTTTTTGAATTGTACTTTCTTTATTTGATTTGTTGATTACATGCAGGCGTTGATACAACTACTAGGCTACTTCAGTATATATCACACTAAATCACAACGCAGGTTAGACATTAGGATGTTCCGGACCTTTGCTTGAGGACATTTTCTCTAACTGGACCTCTTCGAACTTTAGCTGAATACCCCTGCCCTAGTTGAAGCATCTGTATAGTCTTTGAAATGTAAGCTGCCATTTAAGGATGAAAAGTTCTTGAAAAATAGTTCTTTGAGGTTTGGAGAAAGGATTTCTACTTCAGTATATGTGATATTATATAGTATGCGAGTACACAGACACACAAGCAGTTTGGGGGGGGGGGGGGGGGGATTTCAGCTAGTTTAATTGCTTCCTAGTGCAGCTTCAATGAGAGGTACAGTACACTAATTATGCCCAGTATGTAGTACATACTGGGCAATTATGTAGTGTGGGGAGGAAAAGTGCATTTTATTTGCTACTTGAAAACCTGCATAGTCGTTTTCTAAACTACAAATAATTTATCCACTCATAAAAACTGGGAACGGAAATCTAGTGTGTGACACTAAGTGACCTATGGAGCTGTTTGTCATGTCGTATTTCAACATGGTAACAAAGGTTACATCATACGGACCATCAGAGATCATGCATGTCAAAATCTCACGAAAGAAGTATCCATAACACGATTTTTTTAATTGCATTCCTAAGCAGTAGTTTTATAGAATGAGTAAGGAGCTTGTACCAGCTCAGTCTCTTTATTAGAGCTGATGCAGCTTGAATATTATGTGCATAATTAAGTCCAAATAAGCTATTGCTAGCCCCTTTTTCCCCCCAAAATAATTAATAATGTATTTCAGTGTGAGTTTGACTTTAAAAAGAAGAGAAAGGAAGGTCAAAGGAATTTTGTGGAAATACGAGCATATCCACTGTAGAATTATTCAAATATTAAAATTAACACTATTTGCCAATTCGGTATTCCTTGCTGTTATGGCCCTCATTCATGATGCTCTCATCTCTCCAGCCTCCAGCTCAGTGTACATAATCAGTGCTGCCTCTTTCACCCCTGCAGCATTGTTAGGCCTTGCCAAAGAAAGACCTGGGATCTCATGGGATTTGCAAATCAGCATGTATGAAGTAATGGAGTCCACTCCACCTTGACGAATGAAAAAAACAAACAAAACAAAACAAAAAACACGAAGATCAGCAAACTTAATTATTGCTCAAATTGAGAGTAATTAGAAGATTGCTGCAGCATTTCCTGCTGAATGCTGACGGCTACTTTGGAGTTACAGAGATATGATGAAGATGAAGTAACTGGTGGAAACTGGGCTTGTAGGAACTGCATGGGTCGCCTTGGGCGTCCCTGCCACTCTCCACTCCTATTGACTCCCTATAACAGCCTGCTCTAATTGCATCAGACATAGGACTTGTCTCTGTACTTGTTTTGTTAGATCTTAGTGCTAAATTCGACACCATTGACCATTATGTCCTATTACAGAGACCGGAACATTTAATTGGCATTAAAGGAACCGCACTAAGCTGGTTTAAGTCGTATCTATCAGATCGATCTCAGTTTGTCCATGTTAACGATGAATCCTCCATGTATGCCAAAGTCAGTCATGGAGTTCCACAAGGTTCTGTGCTTGGACCAATACTATTCACCTTATATATGCTTCCTTTAGGAGATATCATTAGAAAACACTCTTTTTCATTGCTATGCAGATGATACCCAGTTATATCTATCGATCAAGCCAGAAGAACCTCATCAGTTAGCTAAACTTCAAGCATGCCTTAAGGACATAAAGACCTGGATGACCTGCAAATATCTGATGTTGAACTCAGACAAGACCGAATTTATTGTACTTGGCCCTGAACACCTCAGAAACACAGTATCTAAGGATATTGTTACTCTAGATGGCATTGCCCTGGTCTCCAGCACCACCGTGAGGAATCTTGGAGTTGTCTTTGATCAGGACATGTCCTTTAACTCCCACGTAAAACAAACTTCAAGGACTGCCTTCTTTCACCTCCATAACATTGCAAAAATCAGGAAGCTCCTGTTTCAAACAGATGCAGAAAAATTAGTCCATACATTCGTCACGTCTAGACTGGATTATTGCAATTCCTTATTATCAGGTTGTCCCAATAAGTCCCTGAAGACTCTCCAGTTGATCCAGAATGCTGCAGCACGTGTACTGACAGGAACCAGGAAAAGAGATCATATTTCTCCTGTATTAGCTTCTGGCTCCCTGTAAAATCTAGAAAAGAGTTTAAAATCCTTCTTCTCACCTACAAAGCTCTTACTGGTCAGGCACCATCATATATTAAAGAGCTCATAGTACCCTGTTACCCCACTAGAGCACTGCGCTCCCAGAATGCAGGGTTGCTTCTGGTTCCTAGAGTCTCTAAAAGTCGGACAGGAGCCAGAGCCTTCAGCTATCAAGCTCCTCTCCTGTGGAATCGGCTCCCAGTTTGGGTCCGGGAGGCAGACACACTCTCTACTTTTAAGATTAGGCTTAAAACTTTGCTTTTTGATAACGCTTATAGTTAGGGGCTGCCTCAGGCCTGCCTGGACCAGCCCCCTAGTTATGCTGCTATAGGCTCCTGTAGATCGTGGTCCTGGTACGCCTGGCTGCTACCGCCATGGGCCCGCTTGACTCTCATCACAACAATCATTTTCAATGTCACAGTTACTGTTAAAGTTATTATTGCTATTATCTAGGTGCTATATAAATGTAAGTAACCAAGCTACTCTAGTGGAATCCCAGAATAAAAATAAAGAGCTGAAATGAGCACAATATGGGACCTTTTAAAATAAATGCTGATGTTGCTTTGTGTCTGCTGGATGTGTAAAAAGACAAACCCCCACCCAACTGCTAAAACGTTCCCCACAACAGCTTTATAGGGTGATGATATGTCAAGGTTGTGTTCACAGCTTGTTGCACTGCCCCCAAGTGGCCATAAAAAAAACGGGGGGAAAAAAATATTATTTATTTATTATAACTATTATTGGACTATAACTCAACTCTAAAGTACATGGAGAAGATGGCCTTGCCAAAATGCGTATAAAACAACTATGCCATACCATTGGCACACAAATGAATGTGATTTCAGATCCACTTCAGAATAACATTTGAACAGAGTAGAAATGACCTGCCATACACAGCAATTGACTTGTGCACTCTGAAGTGAGACTTATATATAACGTGGAGCACCTTGTATGTTCATATAAAAAGCAACCTTGGTTGTTTTGTGTACAGGGCTTGTCTGCGTGGGCAGGGAAAGATGCAAACACCAAGGACCTACAGCCCACGCGACATATCAGGGGAGGCAGTGACAATTATGGCTACGGCTGCAGATGTCCTTGGCTGGGCGTTCTGTTTGATCTGCCGTCCTGTCAGGAGGAAACTCCTTTATGTTCAATCGCTTTGTGAAAAATGAGTCAATTATCGCATATCTTTAAGAGGATTCCCGCTTCAGGTGAGTGGGTGGCCATTTATCATCAAAGGTTTGGAGGCACAGGTCTGCTGACCCTGCGAAAAAATCAAGAGCCTAACTGATTTAAAGTTTTTGGCCCGTTCCTTCAAAGCGTCAGTGTGTATATATCTCTCATAAGAATGTGTGTGAGACATAGCTTACAGGTAACGTATGGTCCGAAGGCAATTTGCCACGAGCCGAGCCCTTATCCTCTATCAGCATATGAATATGTCCTGATGACTTACCTGTTTCATCAGTCAGGCTGTAGCTGCAGCAACAGCCTCTCTGTCCTCTAGCCTGATTCTCCATGCATCACATCCTCTACTTTGTTGCTGTACGCCGATCTTCCCTCAAATATGCATTATATTCCTTTGATATCAAATAGTATGAAGAGTGACCCAGTGCACTGCACATCATTGTACGGAATAACACCCGTGGCATTAATTGTTTTTGAATTGTCTTTAGAAACTTGGAAGTCCATATTGGCACTAATTTCCTTCTAATTTTGTTTTAAAGCTTTTTTTAACGTAAATCCAAAAGAAAAAAAAAGTGCATGGCTGTGAGAACTTTGTCTGGTTGGATGGTGTGAGTGAGACTTTGAAATGGTTATAGACAGTCCTGGCTTTTTTTTTGTAGCGAACTTGTGTTTCTCTAATTGCAATGTGCTGTAATCTCCCGGGGGAGTCTGCTATGGTGCTGAAATGAACCTTAATACTTAATCCCCCTGGAGATCTAGAAAAATTAGTTTGGGTATTTCAGTTTTTATTAGATAGAATACGTCTCTTGGATGTCAGTGAAAAAGATGTCAGTGGTATGTCCTTTGCAGTGGACATCGGGACATTTTTGTTGTCTGCCATTTTGCATCAGGACCAACTATTGGAAACTATTTTTGTTTTTCTTGGCCGCACACAAATACCTGTTGCATTTGACACACTTCACAACAGTTTACCCATGAACATCCCACTTTTTGCATCATGATTAGTGCCTGACATACTGGATTTTTGAGATTGATACATTATACATACAGGACATAAGGGAAAGCATAACAGCCCCCCCGCCCCTTTAAAAACTCACTATTTATACTGTACTTGTTGTTCCAGATCCTGGTTACTGGGTCTTTGAGACGCCAAAAAAGCCAAGGTCACTTTAGAATGAATCCTAATAACTTTGGCGACCTCCGGACTTTTCATCTAGCGCCATCATCATCAGGTCAAACTTTTAATCCTCCGTTAAGAGACACTTAGATTCAAGACTACAGGAAGGAGGAGAGTGTTTGGTGCAAAGCATGGGGACCGGTGTTGACATTTAAGGGGTCTGAGGGAGGATGAAGGAAGGGGGATAAAGGATTGACAATTTTCACCCTGTATGTTCTTTATGCCGCTGTAACGTCGTTCTTGAAAGAAAATGGAAAAAAATAAGTTGGCCTCTATGCACCTATGTGGTCTGTACCCAACAATATCCTGCAATAAATATGTTGCTAAAAAAATAATTACCAAATACCTGCAAAGCTGATGACATTCCCAACAGCAAATTGTTCGCAAAATAACATTTTAGCATGCTAACAGGCTACACTAAGATAGTGAACAGGATTTGTACACATGACACATGTGTAAACATTGGAGTATTGTATTGCTGCTGCTGCTGCTGCTGCTCTGCTTGTGGCTGCTTTCATTATGCATCATGCTCTGGTGAACAAAATGACTCCATTGGTAAGACGGATGCCCACTATCAAGGTCTGGAAAACCGGTCTTTAGCCACACTCCAAGTGCCACACCGATTCTTCATTCACTGATTGTGTAGAATGGGGATGATGTCATATCATCACTGCCCCCCGTCCCCCATCTCTGCCCCCGTCTCCACTCCTGCTGCTCTGATTTCACAGTATATGATTATTACTTTTGAATAAATTAGCGCTGGTTATGTGGCAAGCTGATGGAACAATGGCGCGTGCGTTAAGGTTGCCGCGACTCAGGAAATGCACAGTAGCTGATGAGGGTATGAGGTGCAGGTGGGGAGATGGGCTGGGCAGCTCAGGTGAGGGGAATGAGGTGATTGCAGGGCAGATGGGGAGTGGCAGGGTCTGGAATGAGAGGAGAAAGGTTCTGATGGCTTAGCCACGTAAGGGAGTGAGGTGACAACAGGTGATTTATACACATGATCCATAGTTAGGTCAAGGGATAACAATTAAAGTGACAAAGTGAAAGCTCGAGGAAAAGCTAGTAAAAGCACCGTGTGTTAAAATCATTATGTCAAACTACTTCTAACTTCCACACTCATTCTACTTACTTCACCCAAAGCATGAGGGGAAGCCTGATGGAGTTTTTCTGTTTGTTTTACACGATCAATAAAATGTGTTTGCAGCAGTATTGAGCTCTATTTACAGTGTCACATCTTTCCATCGCTCGCTCCGACCGTCACTGTTTCTCTGACTGCTGAGCCCCTGAAAAACTCCCAAGCCGGAAAGCTATGTTGTGTTACAACCAACACTCGGAAGCTGCCTCGTCATCAGCTGTGGCATGACTGCGTGGTTTATTGCGTTTTTCTAATGTTTTGATATGTTTGAAGACGTAGCATAAATGTGGACTCCACTGTCTGTACTGTATGATATAAAATCACAAATCTTCAGAACCATATCTTAGACTTTTATATACAAGTAATATAATACATAATTTTCCTTTTTATTTAAATGATATAATCTAGCAAATAATACATTATGATTATCATGCTCTCCATAATTATGTTAGTATACCAAAAAAAAAAAGCCACATAAATGGCTGCACTAACCCAATAATCTCACATAACTTCCTTTATAGAGACCTGATACGTTTTGATAAATATTATTATGTCATATTAAAAAAAGGTTTGTCAAAATTTAGGATTTTGAAAACTTTCCACCCCCAATTGAAATTACGGCCCCGAATCGATCACATTTGCATGTACACCGTCATCAGTGGCAATGTCTTAATAATTATCTTTACATTAGAAAGACAGCCGGTGATTTAGCTTGCAGTTGGATCACGCAAATCTTTGATTGACATTTTACCAATCTTTTTTACCAAAATTTCTGACGTACATTTTTGTGCATATGCATCATATAAACACATGACATTAGTCTTTGATTCAGGCTGAGGTATTTGACATTTTCATGTATTTGGTCTATAAATAAAAGGAATGTATTAGAAAATTATTGTATTTTTTTTTTTTTTAATACATGTTCATCTGCACCATGTTTAACCATCACTTCGACTTTCAGCATACATAAAGTAATCACAATGTGCATGGCCCAGTGGGTTTATCCTGACATCCTATACAGAATGTTCTCCGCTTGCAGGGGTAAGTAGGTATCCAGAGCCTCAGGGTGTCTTCCTTGTTGCTCTTCCCTCTTGAGCCCTAATTGCCAGCTAAGGCTCATTGTCCAAAGAGTTTGGCATGAGGAAAAAAAATCAATGTTTTCCCAGGACATGATGAAAAGCATCGATCCTATCCAGCCTGTAAGCCTGAACGTCTTGGTGTACTGTACCTACAGCGTGTAAGCATGCACACACACACACACACTCACACACACACAGTGTAAACCTTTCTCCTGACACTCCAGATGAACCGGTGAGAGCACTTGGCTCCAGCAACCTAATGCAACCGGCAGGCCCTCACTAAAGATTGACATGATGGCTATCGAGGGAAGACTAGTTGAATGGAATTCAATGAATAATTGAACAGTCAGACATGGTAGTAAAGACAGAAGGGAAGCGTGGTGATTTAGTGGATGCGTTCTTTTTTTTTCATGAACTTGTTTTTGGTTCATTATGCATAGCATCCTATCTGAATTTTTTTTCCACGCTCAGCGGAGAGTCCCTGTAGTTTGGCACTCAAGGCCCCCAAAAGCAGGCTACATTTAATGAATGGAGAGGCTGGTGTTCCGCTACTAATCAGGGAGAAGAAGCGTTTCCAAAAGCACGACGAGCGTAGCTGCTCTAAAAATCCATTATTAATACACTTTGTGAATCTATGCCAGTATGGATTGAAAGTATGGAGGACGGAATAAGCATCAGTACCTGAGGTCAGATGAGTAACCGATGCAGACACACTCCACATAAACACCACCAAATACCACTAGCTGTGATAGGGATGATGGGATGCATGTGCCCAATTTTTATCATGCAGTTCCTGAGAATATAGTGAAAAAGGGGTTCTCTGCACATCTTCCAGCAGTATGCAGCTGAATCAGGGGCTTCGCAGAACAAAGACTGCAAACTTCCAAGGGACCAAAGGACTGGGGCTCACTGACTGATATACAGCCTTTAATGGTCTGAACAGACCGACGTCGAAACGGACAAAGACACGAGGCAAACACATGTATAATCAACCTAGATCAGGTGCACTAATTGTAATTGCCATTGGATAATCGGTTGAATGGGATTTCAAATCTATTGGATGATGGAGCTGCCACAGCAAATGTGCCATAATTACATTAGAAACGACAAAAAGGAAAGTGCATCTATCATCAAGTGTCATCAGTCAGAGGAAACATGATAAAAATAGTACTAATTCAGGCCTATTTAATTGAATTTAAGTCCAATATTCACTCTCCTTTGGCTCTTTAGCTGCTAAATGCTCCGCTATATTCAACAGCGAGTCTCTAACTACGTCTGCCTGCTGTTAGGTACTGAGCAGGTGGTGTACAGTGGGTTTCTTTGAGCGTCTTTCCTGAAAACAAGGTTGAACATGACAGGCTTTTGTCGGGTAATAAGGTTATCAATGAGCAACCCCCTTTCACGTAACAGATAGTCAATTGATTGCATTGTTAACATAAAAACACAAACACTGATTAGTGCAGCTTTAGCGTACAAAACCTTCCACCAAGTCTCATATACGTTGGTTAACAAATGTTGGAAAGGTCCCGTTAATTAAAAACAGACAAACAACAAATGCACAAACCGTGGAGGTGGAGGTAAAAATAGTGGATGCATAATATGCCTGAGGGAACGCTTTAAAACAGACAACTACTGGCCAATTTGCAGTGAATATACATCCCAAGTGGGATGTTGTAGCTGTTGTACTTTTACACTAGCAAGGACCACATCACAACGATGCACATTTACAGGTTTAATGAGCATTCTGGTGTTGAATGTCAGAAGACTGATGAATGAACGTAAAGAGGGAAGGGTGGAGGTGGAAGAAAGATGTCGTCTGTTAGGCTGGTCTGGGAGGTCGTAGTGAAGACCGGTGGCGGAGAGGGAGACTCAGTGCGGGGGTTCCGTCTAGGTGTGTTTTCCACCCGAGCCGATTACAGAGACCCCCAGACGGTACCTAGAATGAGACGTGAGAGAAGTGTGCATCGGGTTGAAAGGGAAGGGATGAGGGGGAGGATGGAAGAGAGGATGAAGGGATGTGGGAAGGGATGAGCAGAGGGGAGGGATGAGGTAGGGATGAGAGGGAACGGGAAAAGGGAGGGTGGGTCTCCACCTGCACCTCATTCCCTAATCACCCTTCACTACAGATACCGGTCCACTTCCTCTGTTCCTTATCAGATTGTAAGTCAGCTGTGTGCTTCTGAATCCTGTTTTTCCCGTTGTTCCTGGGACCTGCTACCTGCCTGTTTTGGATTTGGCCTGTTTATCAGGCTTTCGATTCTTGCCTGCTCTTTGTCGGATTTGACTTGCCTATTTTGGTCTGCCTCCTCTGATTTTGACCCTTGCTCTGCATCACCATCCCGTAAGCCTCTGTGCCTCTTTTTGTTAATAAACTCACTTAACTGCATCAGTTTGCCTCCTCCGTCTGCATTAGGGGTCCTATTCCCCTGTGTTCCAGTTATCCTGCATTTTACGTCCAACATCCGGTGTTGCAGAAGATCCTGTGCCTCAACTATGCTGCCGACAGACTCCCACAAGTCCTGCTTCTTCTGCCCGAGTCGGTGGCATCGGGCTAAAGCGTTCGCGGGGCTGATGTGCCGCAGATTCAGTCTCTTTACTGGCTACACCTGCAGCGCCCGTATGACATGCGAAGTGTTGTGAGTCACGGGCTGAACCTTCCTTTTGGGATTGTGTCTTCAGTTTTTGGACCCAGCACAGCGCTGTGAAACTTGACCTTTTTCACCAAGTTTGCAGTATGGATAAGGTAACCTCTACATGCCGGTAGGGTGATCAAGACCCCAAAGTGGAAGCCCGGTTTGATGCAAAGTAGCTGCGATGCAGTATAACTGTGCTCACCTTGCGTGAAAAATATAAATAGACTGACTGACCTATTTTTACGCTTATAGAGCGGATCTCCGAGGCTCATACGCACCACTTACGGGCTGGAAACGCAGTGCTGCAGCATCCGTTCCGTAAGCGCTCCCCATGCGTCACGTGTTCAACGTAGCCAAAAGCGAAGGTCCGTATCCGTTTGTGCTTGAGAGCATTCTTAATTCTTGAGTTTTATCTGTCAGCTCCCTGGAGTGTCATTACGACTTGAGTTTGACTCCGCACTGAGGTCTCGTTCTCCAGCTGTCACCCCCAAGGCCAAAGACGGGTGATACCCCACCCTAAACCCCTCCCTTTTAAGCATCAAACCCTCAGACTAGTCAGTCAAAGGCAGCTGTCTGGTGTCAATTCAAATTCAAAACAATGACAATTCCTCTGCCATTTTTTTTTTTACTGTCCCAAACCTATTACGGTTCTGCACAAAGTGTTCTGTCAGCAGGAAAAGTTATCAATCACGGATAAATCCTTTTCTTTCGTAGATATTAAAACACACATTTTAATTAAATGCATCATAGCACAATCCCGTTGAGTTTTACACGTCACAAAAACATTGGAAGAGAATGGAACCAATCGTCAGTGCATTCTGTGTAGCGTTACTGCAAGAAATGGTATTTTTTATCAGGCCAGTAACTGTAATTGTAAATTAAATGCAATGCATTATATTAGAAAAGAATAATTACAGCGACACATTACCCCATCTCTGTAGATGGGAATCACTGTTGCCCACTATTTTTAATGTTTTCCTGTGTCGCCGTATTTGTTAGATATCTTAAGTATCCTGTGTCAAACAGAATAGGGTCCTGGCTGTGCAGGAAAAGAATTCTTCATTTGATTTCAGGAGGTTGGCATTTAGATCACAGTTTTCAAGTGAATTGTTTTGGTCAAGCTCTCCTGACAGATATATCTTTTTCTTTTCTTTTAGGTCTGCTTAAAGCATTTGTCATTCCTTTTGTTATTAAATGAACAATGACATTGGCTTGGCTGGACAAATAATGCAATCATTTTAAAGGGGACCTATTATGCTTTTCCTTATTGTCTGTCATATACATGGTGTTACAATGTTGGATATTCCTATTAAATGTTACCAAAGTTGCCAAATAATGAGGAAAACATGTAAAAGCTCAGTCTTCAGACTGCTCAGAACGCTCTGTTTGCTTTTCAGGGCCTCACGGACGGGCAGTGTAAACACCAACACTCCCCAGCAGTTCGCTGTTACTTTCTAAAGCTTTCTGTCCATCAGGAAACTCCGTAAATTACCGAGAGTTGAGGCAGGGCAGCCGGAGGACATCTGAGGGAAAACCAGAAAACATTTTCTCCAAAATCAGTGTATAAAGTTGTGTGTTTTTGTACAGTAATCAGTGAGGCCCGGTCCCCAGAAACACTTGGATTTTCCAACTTACTTCTTCTGTCTCATTTGTGGTCTGATAAACTGTAAGTTCATCATATTCAGCGCCCCACATCTCTAAATGGTAAATGGTAAATGATCTCACTTCCCAAAGCGCTTTACAGCTAAGCCTCATTCACCCATTCACACACGCATTCACACACCAAATGGCGACCGAGCTGCCATGCAAGGTGCTGGTCTCCATCGGGAGCAACTTTCAGGGTTCAGTGTCTTGCTCAAGGACACTTCGACCTGACGGGGGCAGCCTCCCTGTCCCTTATGGCTGCAGGGAGGTGGCCAACCAGAAGAAAGTGGGCTTTTAGGGAGGCGGACCTTGAAGAGTCAGGAGCTCAAACGGCTTGTGTCAGACAGAGGCTGGAAATGAGCATAATACCTCCTTTGGATTGCTTTGGATGTTCTGGAATGTTGCCATTGGCAGGTCTTTATTATGTTGAATGACCACAATCAAAACCACAGTCAATTATCAGGTTACTCATTTGCAAATTCATTCAGTCATTGTTTTCTATTCAGGGAGTTAATGATTACATATCGGGTGTGCAGTGACATTCCTCACCTATGGAAATATGGTGTCATTGTCTGCTCCTCTGCATCCCAAAGGAAAGGATGTATTGCAAAAATACACCTGCCTTTATCGCCTACAGAGAACATTGAACGCAGGCTGTAAAGCAGTGTTTTACTGCCCTTTCTGGTTCAAAGTTGCAGATCTGTTGGACCTCTGGTGGGGTGTTCTTTTGCACCTGTAACCACTTCGACATCACTGCAGCAAGGTGAGAAGTGCAACGACTGGAGGTCAGCGAAAAATGTATAGCTGCTACTGTAGGTTGTTGGTGTGCAGCTACTTTCGCAGAAATATAACAGAAGAGCAACTGGTGCAGCCAAATATATGTATCGTTTTAAGTCAGTCAAAAATAATTACACTTCCAACAAATAGTAGAATAGATAGCAGATTTCATCGCCTGGATGTCCAGGCTGAAGAGCGAGTCGGTGGAGAAGGGGTCATTCAAGAGGAAGCACTGCTCTCGCCCACCTAGAGTCCTGGTTCTGATCGAGGTTTCTCCTTGCCACTGTCGCCAAAGGTCTTGCTCATGGTGGGAACTGTTGGGTCTCTGTAATAACATTATAAAGAGTCGGTCTAGACCTGCTCTATATGTTAAGTGTCATGGGATGACTTTTGTTGTGATTTGGTGCTATATAAATAAAATTGAATTGAACTGAACTGAATTTTTCCTTCAGGGAGGACAGGCCCAGCCAGAGGTGCCTGTGCCCGACCTAAACAGCCCACATGGTGAGCGGCCGCCGGTGTCTGGACCTTGTTGATCTCCGTCGCTGACAATTGAGCCCTCTGGTAGGTGAGGCCCAAACAGGAAAGCCATATTATTAGCCAGTGCCACCTATTTGGCAGCACCGGCATAACAGTGGTCGTGGGGACGATGACACAAGGGCGAGGCCTCCCGTGAGGCTGGGCGAGGAAGCCTGCAGTGAAATCCCTGGCGGGAGTCTTGGAGGGCGGCTGGGGAGGCAGCAGGTGGAGTTTAACAGGCCGGTGCTGGCTTTAAGGGGGCTTTAGGGGTTCCTGATGGTGATGTAAAGAATGTATAAGATGCCTTGAAATCAGAGGATCTATTCCAGGCTCGCAACACTGGTGCTATAAAAACGGATAAAAGACCCGTCAGACAGCAAGCTCATTCACACAAGCAGCAGATGCATTCTTGTAATAGACCAAAAGAGATTTTGAAGAATACATGGGAAGGTAGTAATATGGCATGTCATCTGCTGTATCGACCAAATGATAAGGCCTTGGATTTGATACTGTATCAGGATGCATTTGAAGTGGCCAACCCACTTGGCTCAGGCAAAAAGAAGCAAAGTTCTTGCAGTGTACGTCTCTCAGATATAGAAACGAGCAGGACTTCATGCACTTTGGCCAAGACAAAGTCGTCAGTGCGCCTGTCACAGATAAGGAAAAGGAGCGATAGTGACACTATTGCCTTTCTGAAAAGTTCCGAGATTTCCAACGAGAGCTTTCTAAATTTCTGATCAGTGTTGGATGGCAAGCATCAAGGGTCAGGTCGTGTGCTTGCTGTTGTCTTCACGTGCTAATACAACTTCAACCTCCAATTGGAGGTGGATTTCTGTACACTAGGGCGCCACTCAGCTGAAACTAGGTAGTTTATCTAAAAATGCTACGATACGGAAACCGATTCATTTTGTGCCTATAGCTGCAAGTGATTGGAGATGGAAAACATGATGCAACCCAGGAAGAAGGACAAAGGGTGTTCATTCACAACACTACTTTGTATTTTCAAGAGCTGTATTTGCGTTCTTTTTTATTTAATTCTGTTTGCAGTGTCCAACCTGGCATTGTTCCTATGTTCAATATTGAGGATAATTGGGCCAGCACGCAGTATTGTTAGACAACATGGTTCTGTGCAGTGAAACCCCCCTTAGCGTAATGGAGGAGGCGATTTACAGTATTCACTCTGTCCAGTGAAGTACAAATGTTTTTAGCCTGTCACTCACTCACTTACCCACACACACACACACACCTCTATGCCCTGTTGCCCTCGTCAGATATTGCACTGTAGCTTGCTGGCGAAACTGCTGCCAGTAATTTGATTCTACGAAAATCTTCAGGATTATAACTTCACGCTCCACTAATCACATGTACTGACGAACCCACAGAGAATCATCACCCTGCTCACCTCTGCAGAGCCTATTAGCACTCTTTCAGTTGAGTGCGTTGGTTTTAAGGCTTGCAACCTCTTCTGGCAGCTAGCTGGTGGACATAGTGGAGCATTTAGAGTCAAAATGAGAGTGAATGTTGGACTCACGTTCATCACTATGGACACAAACGCAACTACCAAATGAATGCTAATGTTGCTCTGTGTCTGTTGGAGCTGTCACTGGGCAACTGTTTCCTAATATGTTGGACATATCAACTTCACAAGCTGTTAATATGTCAGTGTTGTGTGTTTGCGATGCCCCCGAGTGGCCGAACACATCGGTTAAACACCGTAGACTGCGCTAAACTGTTTAGCTTCAACTTTTGTACGGTGGGAGGAAGTGGAGACGCGTCTTCCATCTTTATGTACAGTCTGTGGTTAATACAGGTTTGAAGAAATTCTCCTCTTTGCTGCACACAGAGGTTACTGTGACAGCGTCAGTCTGCCTGTGTGTCCAATGAACCTCCATCCTTGGACCCCAGACAGACATGTTGTTGTTTGATGAAGGGAAAAAGCTGCTTCGACCTGCCAAGATTCCTACAGTACTTTCATGTGTTGAGATGAAATGCTTTAATCAAGAACCAGGGCACTGTAACCCCCCGCCGCCCCCCCTAACACACACACACACACACACACACACACAGCCTCCCTCTCTCCAGCAATACTCCTTTCACTGTCTCTTATGTATCGACTGGACTGTCTATCTGTCTTCCTATCCCTCTGTGGCCCACAACTCTGCTTCTACCCTGTGCATGCCCCCCCCCCCCTCCCTCTCGCAATCCCTCTCTCCTGTGTGCCAGCACAGAGGGATCTCCCCAGGGACCGTCCTAATTAGGCCATAAAAACCAGGGAAGTGAAGGAATAAAAGAGAACATCCTCATCATGTTGTCTTGCTTTAGCGCCTCATAAGGCCACGTACCAGAGATAATTATGGCAAATGAACGAGAAGCACAGAGATGTATAATGTATATAAGGGTGCAGTTAGTCTTGGGTTTTTTTGGTGGGGGGGGGGGGCTTACATTTGGCAGCCACATACACCTCTTGTTATGCAATCAGAATATGCTGAATGATTCAAATCCCCAGAATAGAACAATTCACATGCCAGCTGGGCCAGCTTGTTGTATGAAATCTGCTTTTTTGTTTCACTTTTCTTTTATCTTTATGGACCTGGACCATTTATTTTTATTTTTTTGTAATACCACATGTGTTTGGATGTGTAAATAGGCAACTGTTTGCTAACATGTTCGCCATAACAACTTTATAAAGGCACCAATATGTCAATAACTAATAACCAATGCAGCTTTAACGACATTTCATTTCAGATTCACCTCCACATAGGGTGGGTTGAGATTGTTTGCGCGTCTTTTCCCTTTTGGACTTTGTTGTAATGATGCTCCATCGTGCCAAGATGCTAGAACTATCAGCAGCAGACGGCCAAAGTTCTAACAATTATGCGTGAATTGTCTACTACGGACACATCCTCCAAATCGCGCCCCCATTTTTGTGAAGTGTGACTTCTATTTGCCTTTTCTCAGCAGGGTTTGAGTTTTCGCTCCCTAACCAGGCCGCGCTGCCCTAATTACTGTTATAATCGAATAATCTGAGTTAGTGAGTCTTGCAGCTTTTAGGGCTGTGATGAATCACTGCGTGCGCATTAACAGCCTATGGTCATAAATCATCATTAGCGAGTATCAACAAAGAGAAAGTGTTTGACTAAATCTGTCAGCGCCATTTATAACTCGGCTAAGTATTCTACCCAGACATCTTCAGAATTGTCAGGGCGGCGGCTTGGGCCTGCTCCTCTGCTTTTTCTTTTTTTTTCTTTTTGTCGCTGCGCCAGCATTTGCACACGGGTTAACATGGACGTGTTTTGTATTTGTGAGAGATGTGTCTGCCCCCCCCCCCCCCCCGTCCGGCTTTGAACTGCTCCCACCACTGAGCTGAAGGGTCAGCCGTATGCAGGAGTGCCCAGGGGCCATGGATACTAAGGCCACTGCATCTGAGACCTGTGATTGAAAATGCCTGCTCTTTGTAGTTGGCAGGTGAGGTGGCTCAGGGTGGGAGGAACCTTTGGAAGCAGTCTTGGCAGTTGATATGCACCTATAGAGAATATTGCATCCCTCGGCTGGAGGGCCTCTGTTCTGTGGTGAAGGTCAAGAGCGAGGCCAGGCAGGGGAAAGGAAAATGTCAGGCTGAGGAACAACAATAGTGTCGCCTCTGACAGTTTTATAGTTGCAGAAGTTAAGTTGGAGGGCTATGGTAAGTGTTAAGGGATTTCTTTGTGTGTGAAATATAGGGCTCGAAAATAGCTGAGTGGCAGTGTCACACAACGAGCCGTAAGAATTTAAAAATACCGGACTCCACCTGCTTTTGACAGAGTTTAAATCCAACCTGTAGTTGGTAGGTATTTGCTGCTACTCATCTCTAATGTACGCTTCCTTCTTGAATGGAAGCTAATGAAGCCCCAACGCTCTGTAGCTCTATCTCATTTCATGGGATTTCCTCAAGAGGCTGTAATTATCACTTCTTTCCAACACAGAGAGAGAAGGGGCATCAGAGGAAAACCTTCCCTCGCCTGGACCACTTTGATTTGAATTCGGATAACCTTTCTTCTCGGACTCTTCATTTGATCTCGGACCTGGAGCTGATTGACTTGATTGAGAAAAAGTCTTTCATAAATCAGCAGGCATGCAAACTCACGAGTAATTTATATTCTATCGACCTCCCTTGCTCACTTGATTTTAAAGTGGAAAAGAGAAATTTGTGAAATAATGAGAACTCGTGTTTGAGTTGGACGGGTAAGTAGGAACTGGTTGTGATGAATTTTGCTCCCAAAAACAGTACCTGGACCTTCTCACAGTACCTTCTTGTTGCATTACGCCAGCACACAAGTCTTGTCTTTGTCGAAATGGGTTCAGACTTTGACTTTGAGGAAACCACCCCGTGAAAGACACTACCACTGTGGACTGCCCTTTTGCTAACTTCAGATGCTAGCTGCAGTGCAAGTCACACTGTCCAGCAGTAGGTTAAGGTGCTCGAGGTGCCCGTCTAAGGCTTAAAAATAAATAAATGATAAAAAAAAAGTAATGGCACCAGTATGCTCCATCAGAAGTGCTTGTCGAATGGTTGACTAGCTTCAGAAACTCCATCCCCTCCACCGCAATGTGCACTAGTATCCCCATATTTTTATCACACCTCCCGCCTCTCTTTGATGGCCGGCTTTGCACTTAACCTTTGAGTGTTGCCGCTCTGAACAACTATAAACACGTTTGCCTTCTGTGGAGGATTTTTAGCATAACCTAACGCTAAGACTAGAAGTAAGCTAGTGGCTCCGTGAGGCTGTACTTAAGCACAGTGCTGCTTTAAGCTAATTGCTAATGTCAGGACGTTAACATGCTGATGTTTTAAATGAATAATGTTGTTGTACAGCTGAGGCTGGTGGGAATGCCATTAGTCTTGCAGGTATTTTGTCATAAACCAATGTAAATTAAAATTTTGACCTCATAGTGGTGCCAAAGGAAAATTCGGGGGATCATCAAAGTTGATCTCGCCCATGAACCAAACCGAATCTGCGAGCTCATGTTTCACTTGCTATTCCATGGCAATCTTTCCAGTTGTTGTCCAGAGATATTTCAGTCCGAACGAAAGTGGTGGGACCGACTGACGCTGACAGCCACACAAGGCCGACATTGCCATCCCTAGAACCCCGGCTCACTGTGGCTAATAAATGTCCCCGAGTGTATTCTTTAATTTGTTGTCAAAAAATCCTCCTGGTAATTGGGTCATTTTGAGGTGCTTAAGCAGTCTCTACTGTGCCCACTGTACAATTTCCTATCATCTTGATGAAGCAATACACTGTTGTTAGGGCAGACACAGCCAACTGGCTTACTGGGTTAATTGGTACGTCAGAGTCATATGAAAAAGGGGCCGTGGTGATTCATCACGCCTACAATTAAATTACCCACCTGGCGGCTATGGTTACCACAGCCTTCTACACTCCAGTAATTGATCAGTCACCACTGCCTCTCTTACAGGGACTCTCCCTGACACAGACTGTAACTATAATTAATGAAGCAGACATTAAGTGGTTCTCAGAGTTCTGTACTGAGGTTGGTTGAGCAAAGCTGTGGGAGATGTTTTATCTGATGTATCGGTCTGCAAATAATAATCTGTTGACAGCAGTTGCTGCTCATCCAGCTCTGACGCGATACAAGCTGCCCTCCGTCCATCAACACGCCGAAACACAGTCAAACAAGTCATAGCGTTGTCCAGTGTTGGTGTGGCAGGATCTTCACACAGTTTGTAAAACCACCATTGAAACCTGCCTAAAAGAGCCACTGATCCCCCTACAGCAGGTTCATAGTTGACTATGGCTTTTAATGTTTAGTGTCATGATATATGTGTGTGTGTGTAGCTGCTGTCTAATGGGATTCTATGAAAAACAAATTTTACTTAAAGCTGCAGCATTTTTTTTTGCCACTTGAGGGCAGCAAAACCAGATGTAACGTTTTAAATGTGTTGTGGTCAGCACATTAGCAAACAATTGCTTATTTACACATTCAGCTGACATTTAGATTAGATGGTATTAAGCCCCCCCCCCCCCCCCCCCCCGGCTAACATTCACTCTACTCTTAACTTTGTTTTTTCTCTCCACCACAACTCTTTAGCTGCTAAATGCTCCACTATGTTGCTGTAAACAAAGTTGATGAGGGCAGTAATACCGAAACAGTAAAGTTGTGGGCCACCCTCAGGATGAATTATCCAGTGAATATTGTATTATTTAATATTACGATATTTTAATTTATTTTAACTTGGGTGATCCCTTAACTTCCTGTCGTCGTCATCATCATCAGGTCGACCATTTCATCAGTCCGACACTTTGTGTTGTATGACTAAATACTTAACATTCCCATCAGCCTCAGCTGTGCTTTGTGTTGAGTGCTACGTAGCATGCTAACACGCCACAATAAAACGGTGAACATGGTAAACATTGGGTTTCCATTGTCCACTGCTCGTCAAGTGAAAGCCACCCCCTCGAACACTGGGCTCAGGTGAAAGGAGGAGAGAGAATGGAAGAGATCCAGTCAACTCCATGGCAATATAAAGCGAAACTTAAGAGGGAGCACAAAGGCGCACAAAGCGAATGGAGTCAAACAGACAGACGCACATGTACTTCCTGTGGTGTGAACTGAGGTGAAGACATACCTGTCTGAGTTTAAACATTTTTAACTCGAGTAAGTCTTGGTTAGCCTGAGTTGTTGACAGCCTTTTCATGAATACACAAGTTTTGAAATCCCTCTGAGCAATCTCTATCTCACACACACACACACACACACACTAACACATAGCCAGTGAACATCTGTACTCTCAGTTAATCCACTGGCTGTCAAACTCGTGCGAATGGAGGGAGACAAACATTGTCTTTGTGTTGCATCTGAACAAACCTTATTTGATGGACTCATTCCATTTAATGCGAGCTGTCTGGAAAAACAAGATCCACTCAGTTAGAACTGTTTGAACCGCAGTACGATCAAACATACCACTCACATGTGCAGGTGGTGAACACAAAAGCTCTGTTCATTGGGTCAAATATTTTGTTTGGTGACTTGAAAATCCCCCAGACAAATGTAAGAAATTGTACAAAACAGTACCTAATATTTATTAAAAGACATGTTGCTTGATTGACGAATTCTTAATGAATTCCTATTTCATTCTGTCAAGAATCTTTCACATTGTGTCGCATTTTATCGCCAGAAAGCTCCCTGACAAGGGGCTTAGCTGGAGATTAATTCAACTTTAATTTGACAGCCTCCTGTGGTAGGATCTGGCTTTCAGACTTACATCACTGGCAAAAACTTCGACAATAGAACTTTTTAACACTCAAGAGAGATCAAGAGCAGGCCACCCTAGTTCAGCCTCAGCTCGGATAGCACCTGTCCGGAGCGCTGAACACTGATACTGAAATCTCTCACCATTGCAGCGTTCTGAAAGTACACGTATAGTAAAGTGTAGGGATGTGCTGAGCTGCGTTGGCATCAAAAGTACATTTTTGTTGCATTTAGGAGCTATTTTCGGTGCCAAAACGCTGTGTGAGTCACTCTTTTAGGACTGTTAGAACTGGCATTGTTTATCAAGTGTTTCCCCCTACCTTGACCAGTTAGGACCTACTTTTACCCTTAGGATCTTTTGTGAATACGGCCCCAGATCCTTTGCTCCAGGTAGCATCCAGCAGCTATCAACAGCGCCCCAGACACAGACACTGATGTGAAAACGTCACTTGTTACTTTAAACTTCCATCCATTCCTTTCCTCAATCCAACCAATATCTCCATCCTGTATATGGCTATATTTATATTTTCTCCCTCTTTTCACCTCCAGAGCGCTCCGCTCCGCCCCTTTCTCCCACGGCAACCCGCAAGAGACACAATTATCGGGGAACTAACTATAAAATCTGTTACACAAGCAAATACAGAAACACGCTGCAAAATCAGAAAACACAACCAAATACTGAGACAAAACCAAATACAATCTGTTACACAAACAAATACAGAAACACGCTGCAAAATATGGAAAAAAAACAACCAAATACAGAAACAATACCAACAACAGCTGTCTGCCCTGTTTCGGCCACACCCATCCCCACCTTCTGCACCCAATTAGCTGTGATTGAGAACTGCGTGCTTCGTCTCCCTTGCGGCTACCATTTCCTGATTAGCGTGCGTGAGCTGCCGAACGAGAGAACACAATCATCGCCTCGCTTCTGTGAATTCTCACACCATTAAGTACCTTTTTAAGATTGTCGCTGGTAAAGTTAAAGCCTGTGATCTTTTCGCTTCAGTGCAAGGCAGGCCGCCCAGCGTGGCTTAGTTTGATGCCTTAGCATTCGTCCAGTCTATTATTTCAATTATTGTCGGCTTGTGGCTTGGCTGTGTGCTGTCTGCTTGTCTGGACAGCCGGGACCTTTTTGATATTGATTAATATATATATATCTACACTTATACACTCATAAATGATTAGCCTAATTCATTCCCTCTTTGCACTGTATTATATTATCTGTTAAACCTCTTATTTCCTATTGGCAGTCATCCTCTCCAGGGGTCCTCCGACCTTGTTCACAGTCATTCATACTAAACTGCTGTAAAAGCCACAGTGCATGGGATTCTTACAGTCTACTGTCAAATGTATTAAGAATAATAACAGGTAGTCATAGTGGAACTAGTTTCATTTGAGAAAGAAACTCAAAAGAATAACAAGGATAAGAATTAAAAGAATAATTTGAAAGTAAGCATTGCAGAGAGTGAAGGCCTATAATACAGTGCTGTGATACTGCAAACGTCCCTGCCGAGGGGATTAATAAAGGATTATCTTATCTTATATTGAATGAAAACACAACAAAAGAAAATTACAAGTGTGGTGGGGTTTTTTTTCCAAGTTTTGAATTGAACCTCATAAACAAGCTTTTGACTCCTTTTTAAGATGCCAGATTTTCACCTGTTAAGATGTCAAAAAAAAAAGAAGCATATTACCAAGGTACCTATTCAGTAAAAACTCCAACATAATGTGACTCAATACCGAAGATCAAAGTCTGTTATACATCTGACACATGCCGAGTCCTTGAGCCCGTTCGGAGAACCGCATTTACTTTCGGAAAGACGGGGCTGTTGGGTGCACGAGTCAAATTGCTGAATGAAAACAAAGCCAGAGGAAGGGTTCAAATGTGAGCCGATGTTCTGATCTGCATGAAACATTGATTCTATTTGAGTGCAGGGTTTTCCAGAGGATCGCTCAATTGAGGAAATTCAAAGCATGAATTTAAGAGGAAAGGAATTATTTAAAACTCCTCCTGGTGAAGCTTTGGAATTCAGTGTGCAGGTCAACACATTTCCATCATGAGCACCCCCCATCTTTTAAGCTCTACTGCAGGGTCATATATTTTCTCTCAATTTCCTGCGTGTTTTTCTATAATAGATGAGCACAGGCCTGGGTTTTCTGGGTTGCAGCCTTGTGCAGCATACAGTACGATAAGAAGACAGAGGAAGGTCCTTTTGAGAAAAAAAAATAGATAAAAAAAATAGCAGCAGATAGAGAGCTGGAAACAGGCTAAATATTCCCAGAGCAGAGTTTTTACAGTTCCCCCGCCGCACTGTTCTAAATGCTTCGACACGTGAATGAGAATCTTTCTCTCGCACACAGTGAGTGTGCTACATGTTACCCTTTGTAGTATATGCCTCCAAGTGCTTTGAATATAAAAATAAAAATGAATGCCGAAATCTGAGTTGTGATGTAACATTCATGTGAAGACCATAGGGATGGAAATATAGTGCAAAAAGCTTCAACACTTGCAATTAGAATGTTTCATTGTGTAATTCTGAAAAATCTGACACGTGAGGCCTGATTATCCCATTATTGACCCCCCCCCCCCCTCCACCTACCATTGCCCGTGCTTTGCAAATGTAACCTGTTGCCTCCAAGTTCCTAATAAAGGAAAATGTGAGTCTTATTTTCTTAAATGTGTCCGCTCTGAATGTTCAATTCAAATTCAATTCAAAGCTCAGTGCATCATCGGAAGTCCCCCAGCAGTCCAGGCCTAGAGCAGCATAACTAGGGGGGCTGGTCAAGGGAGCTTCCACCTAAGATGGTGTGTGTGTGTGTTTTTCATGTTTTCTGGTCTTGGCAGGCCTGAGCCTCCTGGACCCAAACTGGGAGCTTGTTCCACAGGAGAGGAGGCTCTGGGCTCCCGTTCGGCTTTTGGAGACTCTTAAGAACCACAAGCTAACCCTGCATTCTGGGAGCGCAGCGCTCTAGTGGGGTAATAGGGTACTATGAGCTCTTTAAGCTTTAATGGAATATGGATCGACGCCAACCTTGCGTGATCACCGTCACCGTCTTCATTGTGTTGGCGACGTAGAGGCAACAAACACGACTCGAACAAAACAAAGCATATCAGGGAAAGCAGCACGAGCCTCCCTAAAGCTTTCCAAACAAACTTCACTTTTACATAAATCATTTCAAACGCTGGCCTCGGAGTCCGGCCAGAAGTTAAACACGGAAATTTGTTCCCTGGATTAGCTATTGTAGCTAACCAAATGGGGATCAACGTCTGGGGCGATCTGGCTGCTGACCAAGCTAGCTGCTTACTCGTCTGCACGTGCACATTCTGCTCACACGTGAGGCTGTGGGTTGCTGTCAGTTTAACTTGTTGTGTTCATGCAAGAGAAGTAGTAGCAAATAAGGGAAGATGGTTTGCAAAGTTTACACATTGCAAGAATGACCCATATCCTCACCCCAGGTTTTCTCTTCGTTAATTAGTTTGTAACAACAGGATGAAACACTTTAACTTAACTTAAAGTTAATTAAGAACATGCACAATATAAAGTAAAAAAAGAAAAGAAAAAAGAAAAGTCTTAAAACTAGAATTTGACTCGCCTTTGTTGATATTGCACATCACTCGTCACCAAATCTGTGCAGTGGACTTGGGGCTTTACTTGTACGTATTTATGCTCATAATGTGAATTATTATTTACATGGCGTAAGTTATCTCGGAGTTTATAATTGCCTACACATGCACCACTGAGCAACCTTCATAGGAACGAGCCTTGCCTCCAACGCTGTATCCAGTTCTCTTTGTACATCCATGACAGTAACACTGTAGAACACTAATTGTTAATATAGTTTCCTTGGTTAAAACTGTGCTAATAAATATGTATATATCAACAATGGCTAATGTGAAAGTGGTCCATCATAGTGACAAAGGCAACACAGAATCACCCGAATCTAATCCAAAGGGATCTGTTATAGTGTCTTTCAGCCCAATTGTTTTGTTTTTACAGCCTTTAACTTTTACTGTTTTGGTTGGTCGCACTGCTCTCATCAACACTGGTCACTGTTTTTAGTGAAAAAGCTCTGACAAAATGGCAAAATGATATTGCTTTAAGGTTGTTTTTTTAGAGTAAGTTTTACACACGAATGACCTGTTCCTTTTAAATTAGCGTTTAGCTATTGTAGCAGTGGGAACTGATGTTAACAGGTAGTTGTGGCTAGTGTAGAGAGGAGCACCCGGACTATCCATGCACACAGTTAAAACAGACGTGTATGTATGGCCTTTATCCCATTATACAGAAGTGCAGTCACAGTATTCTGCCACTCAGTTTTAATTGTACATTTTGATTGTATGCGTGACGAGAAACGTACACAACAAATGGCACCCCGCCATACTAGGATGTCACCAGTCTTGAGCTCGAGCACAGACGGTGGCCTTTAAAAAAAAAAAAAAAAAAATCTAATCTGGATTCAAAATGTGAGCTCCAATTTGCCGACTGCTCTGCGAATGTAAAAAATTGGGGAGAGAAGGCATGCTGGGTCAGTTCCCTGGGATCCTGTTTCCGTCAGTGAAGTACTGCCAACTAGGCCATTCTCCAAAGCCGAAGCAGCGAGGAGAAAAAAAAGAAAAAACAGCTGGGACCTAACCCGGCTTCTGACGTTCCTCTAGTGGAATCACTCAAAAGAATATGCTCTATATACACACAACACAGATCTCCAGCATGTTAGCTTCTAATCAATGATTCACACCAGACCCGGTGCCCTGCTCATTAGGGACAGGCAGCATCTCATTTAAGGTAAAAATTACCTTAAATGATGGCCTAATTTCTGTTATTATTTACAGGAGTAGATGGCTCTAAATCGCTTTGGAATAGGTGGACACTCCCATGTCTATCTTTGTTTAGAGACAATGAAACATTAGAATCCCTGACCCGAGTGTTTGGAATATGTCGTTATAACGTTGTTCTTATATATTCCTTACAAAATAGAACAAAGTACATTGCAGTGTGACATGATTGTCCACGCCCTTTAGAACGACATATAGAAGCGTTTCCTGATCTGACGCCCCTATTGCCAGGATGCCTTCCGAAAACAAATCGCTGTTGAAAAATACAAAAGTTTTATGAGGTGTTAAAGTAAGTTTGGTCAGGTTTCGGGCTCAACCAAACAACTTGGTTAGGTTTAAGGAAATACAATGGTTTGGGTTAGAATAACGACTTCTAGGGAGCGATCGTGGTCATGGTATAAAAAAACAACAACATTGACTGTTCCTTTGTTGCTCTATAATAACATCACTTGACTTCCTCCTTTCGCTCCCATCATAATTACTACGGCAGCGAGAGGGCTTTGTCACTTCAAGGTTAAAAAGATGTCGTTTCGAGGCGCTGATGCTGTCGTTCTTCTTCTTCTTCTCTGGGAGGACAGTTCTATACAAGGGGTCACCAGCCCTTTGATCGCAAATGACTCAGTGAAGTGAGATATAGGGGATACCTGATCTGATGACCTGAACTGGCAACCCGCTGTATTGTCAGCTAGCTGCAGCTCTGGCAGTAGTAGTCGAGTCTGAAAGCTGCTGAATGATGAAATGTTTCAAAGATCCCTGAATGAAAAACATATTCGCTGGATATATTTGAATTACATTTTTATTTATATAGCGCCAAATCACAACAAAAGTCATCTCATGACACTTTCCATATAGAGCAGGTCTAGACTGTACTCTTTATAATATTATTTACAGAGACCCAACAGTTCCCACCATGAAAATCATGAAATCATGAAATCATGATATAACTATCATTGGTCTATTATTTATACGGTGAATTATAGCCATGGCTCGTCATACTGGTTAGTATGTTTGTCAATGTTTTAGCGCACTCTCATCTCTCTCTTTCTCAGGTGCTCCAGGTTGGTGATTGGTGGGTGGCCCTGCCCCCGCTATATGAGGAAGGCTCTCTCTCAGATAAAACGGCCTTCTGACAGCCTTCGTGTTTATTTGCTTTTGGTCCTTGTTGTGAGTTTACTTCTTTTGAGGATGGAGGTCTGGTATTCCAGTTTTCGCGGCATTTGTTTGTTTGTTAGTTTAGTTTCCCCATTCTATGGTTGGCCCAGACTCCCCCCATTCGTTTGTTATGTCTGGCCAGGCCTCCGGAGTCCCATAGTTTTGTTTAATATGTGGCAATTTCTTTATTGTAAATAAAATCATTTTTGCTTTAACTGAACCTCTGGTATGGTGTCCTCTTAATGTTGCTGGTCACAAGGTTGAGCCGGTCAGCAGCAGCTTGACCAGCACAGAGACACACAGGTGGCGCTGCAGGTTCATATGAAATATATGCATTTGTTCCACGTTTATTAATCAAATAAAATGTTTGAACGCTGTTCAAAAAGATTTCCTCACCAAAGTCAAGTGTTTAGTTACTACTAATGCAAAGCAATCACCTCCTGCTGCTCTTGTTTCACATTAAAGGCTTTGCGTAGGCAAATCACACGGAGGCTCTTATTGTGAAGCCGCTACAGGAAGTGCATTGTATTTGTCATCACGGTTTGCGTTGACTGCTATTGTTTCCTATAACTTTGTGCGTGGAACAGTGGATTCGTTGCAAATATGGCAGGTTAAACCAGGACCAGCCTGCAGGCAACTCGTACTGAGGCTTGCGTGAAGCAGCATACCTGTCATGTACCTGCACATGTCATCAAGGTAAACGATGTCCTTTAACCTTTCTGTCCTGAAAACATGAAAATAGTCAAGTGTCAATAGTCAAGGGTAGTCAAGTGATCAAACGTACTGCATTGAAAGGAGAATTTGTAGTTTAAAGCTTCATTCATTGCCTTTCTTTTGGCCACTTCTTGGGCGACAGAACATGTTGAAAACCCAACATCTGACGTATTATCGGCTCAGACTGTTCATTTATTAGCGTTGGCAAACAGTTGCTTATTTACACATCCAGCAGACACAGAGGAACATTAGCATTCGTTTGGAGTCGTGCCTCTGTCCACCTGATTAATGTTCGTCCAATATTCACTCTCCTTTTACCCCTGACCACCAGCTCCTATGAGAAATATCTGGCTCTTTAGATGCCGAATGCTCCATTATGTTCACACGCTAGTCACTAACTCTGTCTGTCCGTTCTGGGTAGAGTCGGTTTGTCAAGAGCATGAGTGCCAAAAACAGCTGTCTGCTGCGGGTGAAAATTGTGTTGGTGAGAGAAGAGATTAAGAAACCAAAAACAATGAGCTAAAAAGAGGCTGAAAGGTGATAATTCCACGCGAATGAAAACACCCGTGCCACTGTGGACATGGATGCGGCCACTTCCCCTCTGACCGTAACTTCCTCAAGCGCTGACACCCCCCACAGGTATGGATTATGTCTCTCGGCAGCCTTAACTGAGAGACGCAGTGTTGCCTCAATAGAGTTTAGTTGTTCATCTCCCAAGAAGTTTTATTATTTTAATGAATTGTATCATTTTAAGCCTGGTGACGTATATACATCCTGAAATCGCTGATAAAAACTTGGTCCATATACATTTACACAATGAGCTAGACTGTATATTTCTCACTGACACCTGGCAACACTTTATGAATCCTGTCCTGCAAATGATGTGTTATCACATTCCCGTAGAGAAGGTAGGAGCAGGTGGGGCGAACGGCTGCAATACTCACTGAACCTCTAAAGGGTAGAGACGTTGGCCTTGGAGCATTTTCGTCTTTTGGGTATAATGCAGTGACCTTGAACTGTCGGGACTGGAACCTTTGGCGAGGCAGCTTTTATGCTCCGAGCCGCTGGAACAGTCTGCCTGAGGATCTGAGAGCAGCTGGAAGTGTTGAAATTCTGTAAACTTAAAACCCTCCCTCGTCAGCCTGGCTTTGGATTAAGAAGGGCTTATACACATTATTTACTTTATTTTGTTCATATTTTCTTATCATTTTATTGTATTATCGTATTTGTATGTTGTTAAAAGTTGTAAGAGTCTGATAAACTGCCTCATCGCCGGATTGATTGGTAGCACCCCCACAGCATAATCTACAACCGAAGTGTTGCTGGTCAAGTTGTAGAAGAATGTGTGGAATAAAAAAAAAGACTATTTCTTGTTCTGTTGCATCAAGTTTGATTCATTTTTAAACTATCCATCGTGACTCTGGCAATATTATATGAGTGCAATGCTAAATTCATGGAGTACTCTTTTAGTTTAATACTTATGTAACCCCCCCCCTTGGCCCTATTGCTCAAACAGTGCTGAATATCAAAGCAGGAATAAGGGGTTAACTTCTAAACAAGGTTCAATGAGGAGATTGGCTGTTATTTACTTGTCTTACTATTAATGTAGACCTGTAATATCCACCCCAAATGACTATGACTCACACAGACAACGGACTGACGATTATTAAGAGAATATATTGCAACCAGGAAAAATAACCGCAGTCACCAAATACCAGGATGCACAAATCAAACAAAAAAGTAGTGGAATAATGCTTAAGTGTATGCTTAAGTACCTCTTGTCACCCGATCGGGTAAGTAACTGGTATTTTAGTATGTTAACCAGAGTAAAACAGCTTATAAGAAAATGGGATTAGCAAAAAAAAAAACTGTTTCTTTTCCAGACTCTGTTTACCCACAAAAGAAATTTAAAAAACCCTCTGAGATCTCAGGGAAAAAATAGGAAAAAGTGGAAAAATATGTATTTTCAAAGTTTAAATGAATATGAAAAAATGAAATAAATAAAACAAAAGAACCAAAAATGAGTGCACTCAGAAAAACCCTACCGCCCTCGGTTACAAAGAGTGTCCCTTAAGGTGATCCAAGGAGGCCATTGGAGAAGGGATGGAATGGCGATGTGGATGACACCTTAGTGGAGATGGAAAGGCCACCAGATGGAGATGGACGGACGGGGACTTCACTCCACTGACAAGGTAACATGTCCTTGACTCGTTTTAACTGTGATTGCCATTGCAGAAAATCTATCTATCAGTGCCTTCAATTAAATACATAGTTTTATTTACTGGCCTTCACACAATTTTGAGGTGTTTTGGGGTTTTGTCCAAAGTAAAAATTGGGTTGGGACCCCCGTGGCTCTTGAACATAAGAGGCTCCCAGTCTGATTACTGAGTCAATAGTGTCTTATCTCACACAGTGATTGGAGAAGCCACTACGGATGACTTAGCAGCAACACCGGTGATAAAATCAAGACATGGATGAAGACCTGTCGGAGTCAGCGGGAGGGGATGTGCCGAGACAATCAAATGTGCAGCATTAATGGCGCCCTCGGAGGAGCTCTTCGCCGCAGATGAACGCTTCCTCTCCCCTCTCCATGGTGGTGAGATGTCACCGGTTGTCAGTGTCTTGTCATGAGGCTCCCCATCTGTGCTCTTAGCACTCTAATGAAGAGAGTGGCAAGAAGCGGTCTAGATGATGGCTGTGTTTTTGATTTTAATGAGCGTTGAGTGGTCTTCACAGAGGATGCGGGTGTGCTGATATTCTCCTTCCCTCTTTCTCTTTATGAGAGAGAATCTAAACACTTATCCACAGGACGCGGCTATAAAACTGTACTATTTTGCTCATGCATGCCAAGACAGAGCTTATATCCTGTTCATTAGTGATGGCAAAACGTTTCTCTATAATACATGGGGAGGTATGGGTATTGTGTTGAGGTCAAAAGGGTTAGCTGAACCCTCAAAACAAATACTGAAGGCCTCAGTATGCTTCAAGCGAAGCGGTTGTCAGATCAGTCTGAAACCCGTTGCCGGACAGCAACTTTCTGAAACACACAATCCAAAAAGAGACGTTTCAAAACTTCCCTGAGAATCATCAGGTTTTTAAGTTTTCTTCAGTATTAAAGTACAAGAGGACCACAGCGGGGCAAACCATGCCGCGAGTGTAAGCTACATTGTGGAGGGGACAATTGAAGCACATGCAGAAAGCTAGTTGACCTTGCCAGGGTTCAGGTAAGGCCTGGATCCTTTCTTGTGTTGGCAACCGAAGGCACTCAGGTTATGTTGTGGACCTAACAACAAATCATTTTATTAGTTCTACCTGTGCCATGACAGTGCATGTAATGATTTTGGAAGACAGTGACAGATAATGTTGTCCTGCATATAGGGGCAGCCAGAAAATCAGAAAATTCCCAAATACTTTTGGAAGGCAATGACAAATTACATATTTTGTCATTTAATTTAAGAACCTTATTCTTGCAGTGCCTGGTGTGAGTATCCTTTAGGCAGGGTAGAGCACCGACTATTGTACGTTCAGTCGAATGAACCACTCTTTGCAGGGTCTTTCAGTCCTGTTCGGTGGTGTTTCCACACCAGGCAGTGATGTTCCCTGTCAGGACGCTCTTGCCTCAAGCGTTGAGGTGAGGTCTCTGCCTTGCTTTTCCTGCCACTGAGTCAGTATGCAGTGCCCAGGTCAGGCCCTCTGTGATGTGGACACCAAGGTACTTGAAGCTGTACACCCTCTCCACCAAGGACCCATTGATATCCCTGCTTTATCCCAAAGTCCACTATCAGCTCCTTAATCTTGCTGACGTTCAGGAGTAGGTTGTTGTCCTGACACCAGCGGGTCAGGTCCTCTACTTCCATCAGGTCGGCCTTTTCATTGTTATCTGTGATCAGGCCCACCACAGCTGTGTCTTCGGCAAACTTGGCATGGTGTTGGTGTCGAAAGTGGCTAGTCGTATGTGTACAGGGAGGACAGCAGGGGGCTCAAAATGCAGTACTGGGGTCCGCCCACCCACCCTCACCTGCCCGTCAAGAAGTCAGTCCAGGTGGGACAGGGTGGTGTGGAGGATGTGTGCTATGCCGTCTTCTGTTGATCGGTTGCGACAGTAGGCAAACTGTAGTGGGTCTAGTGTGCTGGGTAGTGAATAGCAGATGTAATCCTTGACCAGCTGTTCAAAACACTTCATCACTACAGAGGTGAGTGCCACTTGGGGGGCAGTTATTCAGGCAGGCTGGTCTTGTTTTCTTGAGCAAAGGAATGATGGTGGACTTCTTGAAGTATGTGGGTATGACAGACTGAGCCAGGGACAGGTTGAATGTCATTGTGAATACCAGCACTAGTTGGTCAGCACATAGTTTTAGGACTCGCCCACTGATACCTTCTGGTCATGCTGCTTTCTTGGTGTTCACATGGTTGAAAGCCCTCCTGATGTCATACTCGGAAAGGGCGAGAGGTGTGAAAGGTGCACCCACCCATCCATTGCTTTTGCTTGTTGGCTGCATGACTTAAAGTATCAGCACTCAGTCCGGCATCGCTGCTTGAATTATAAAAACATCATCCTAGAAAGTGAAGGAAGTAATCTCATTAAAAACAGTCCCTCATACACACACAAATATACATATTTCAGACTCTTCTGTGGCAGCCGTAAACCCCTAGTTGTACAGGATTAGTGTTACCTGGAGACATCCAGTCATAAATCAAACAGCATCAGATGTCACTGATTGTCGTAGTTTAGTGTAATCCACACACCTCACCTGAGTTGCAGTCACGCTGTGTTTAAAATTCATGCATCTCCCACAAAAAACCAAGTGCCTTTAAAAAAGAATGTTGCTTTTCACACATATGTTTTGCATGCACTCATCAGAACTCTGGTTTGCTGTTAATCTTCACTATCAATGGTCCTGTTCCTTATGACCACAATGAGCCATTCTTGGTTGCAACCCCTTCTTAAGCCTTGCTACGGCAATCTAATCTGCGGAGGGGGAAGAAGTTATAAGGTTGTCAGTCGGTCTTTCAGTCACACACTGATATTTAGAGGCGTGACATCACAAAGCAATCGCATCCCTCAGTAGGATAATGGGACGTTGCCCACACACCTGTTTGAAGGACTGTGTAAGGATTCCGTTTGGTGTTTGCTTTTTGTATTCGCTCTCGCTGCACGTTAGAAGTGAGTGCGTGTTGTTCTTTTCTGTTCTGCTCGACGGTGTACTCAACTAATGAAGTCGACAACTCTGTTAGCCGTCTGCCTGGCAGCAGTGTTTATTATTTCATCTGTCTCCGCTGATTCCACACACCTCAACATTAATATTGTGCAGTTAAATCAGAGAGGAAATACATACTGTATGAAGCAACAGAACACCACATGAAATGACGGAGCCATCTGCGCTTATACTTGTAGAAAACATGCCCACAGTTAGCATACAACAGTGACTAACTGACCCACCCAAGTGGGCTTGCATCTGAATAGAACTGCTTACATTTAACAAACAGAAGAGTCCCCCAAACTAAATAAAAAAAAGTATGTGGTTTTTCATTGGCTTTCAAGAGCAGATCAATCTGAGGATTCTCTGCTGGGGTGCCCCTATTGGCAGCCTGACATCATTTTGTTCAGTGCCTTAAACAGTGTATATGACCATCACAACAGGGGGGGGCACCTAATTTGTGTCTCACCAACAAGCTGTACACAGTTATTAGTTTGGTTTACATTCAAGAACAACTCTCTCTATATGGTTGTTCTCAGCTTTTTAGCATAAATGTACGTTCCGGAAGTTGTTGAGCAGAAGACACCCCCACCCTAATGCGCATAAGCGCTGTTTGGAATACATGACGCCTAAATATTGTCAGAATGTTTTTGAATTGTACTTTCTTTATTTGATTTGACAGTCAGTTGTTGATCACATGCAGACGTTGATACAACTACTAGGCTACTTCAATATATATCACACTAAATCACAACGCAGGTTAGACATTAGGATGTTCCGGACCTTTGCTTGAGGACATTTTCTCTAACTGGACCTCTTCGGACTTTAGCTGAATATCCCTGTTCTAGAGAAAGGGTCGCCTCAATTAGGGAACTGTGAATGCCAAACACAAGTGTTGTTTAATGCACGACACCCCGCCTCCATCTTTTACAATGATATCTTAATCGTATCGTAACTTGAGCCTACAGTGGACATGTCGGCTGAACACGTGACGAGGGATTTGCATCGTGCTCCCTCCGTTATCTTACGATGGACAGGAAACAGGTGAGGCATGTCATGTGTGTTGAGTGTTTCTGAAGGTCTTCTCAGTGTTCTGACAGGGTTGTCATCCTGTCTTTGCTCACTGCGCTCACCTCTCTGCCCCCCCTCCCCATTTCAAAACACACACACACACACACACACTGGTTCAACACTGCTCTGCATCTTATCCAATCATACCTGCAAAGCATACAATCAGCATACACGAGGACAAGTGGAAACGTTGTCAGTATCAGTAATGAGCTGCAGACAATGTTTACTACACACCAGCAGTCATAAGTACACTGCATCACATACATCTGTCTACACGGTGTGGACAGGAAGCGTGCTAGAATATTACACTCAGATAAAAGTGCTGTTACTTTTAAAGACATTTACTCAAGTCAACGTAAAAGTACTTGTGTGAAGATATACTTTGATAAAGGTAAAAAGTAGGTCGGTTAAAATGTACTTACTGTATGTATTTAGGGGGGTAAATGAAAACAGTTTTAAGGTGGTATGTGATACTACTGCAACCAAGCTATGATGTCCAAATGCAACAATAAAAATGAATTTATATAAAAGGTATAAATATACAACCGCCTTCCTTTTTTGCCTTACTAGAATTGAACAGGAAAGAGGACGTAACTCCGACAACTGAACAAACGATGACTAACAACAAATAAAATGTCACCACGGAGGGTGCAACAAGCATTATTAAGCCACATAAATTAAATAACCTGCCACTTCTTATTAAATCAACCGCAGAAGGCAACAACACAGGAGGTGTATAAATTAAATAAACTCCGCAGCGGCTGCAGCCCACACTCATGCATATATGGACTGCACAGTTTTTTACGCACAGTGTAGCCCAATCGAACGACGCTACGTGTGCAGGAACTCAGTGGATGCCTAATATAAGCAGTCCACTCAGCCTCTCTGTCCCACCGTTTTTAGTTGAATGAGCGCTCTGCGATCGCGACTGTGACAGGGATTATTGTTGGGAACGGCACAAAGGCCTCACGCACCTCTCTGACAGACCCAGCATGCACCTGTCGGTCGCGCAATTACATTCAGAGGGCAGGGTCTCTGCCGATACAGACACTGCCACACACTTTGCATCACCGTATACGTCGTTTTTTAAAGAAAATCCTGCTCATTCCGCCTTTCATTTTTTATTTTTTTTTTATCACATTACGCTTTTGTTTCCATTCTCACACACTTTATCAGGACGTTTTCATGCTACTTTTGGTTTTTACAGTGGAATGGATGCGACTCGAAATGTAGCGAAGTACAATGTGTGATTAAAAAAAAGCACTTAAGTAAAACTGAAATCGTCCAGCGCCATGAATTTACAAGGCCACTTACACGGTAGGAGACCCATTCATGTTTCTAAATACCATACTCATTACGAGGTAAGTATCCACTGCTTCATATTGCCAAAAATAAAAATCTAACAATAATAATAATCTAATAATAATGCAGAGAATGTGAAAGTGCTTATTTCAGCTCTGAGGAGTACGCGCAATATCCTCTCAGGCTGCATCTGGCCTCAACAACCTCCAGCAAGACTAAAGGGCAAACTGTCTTTAGCCTAAGAGGCACAACTCGGGGCCATAAAACACTGGAAAGCACTCGCTGCACCACTTGCTGCTGCTCATTAACTGGTTTATTGCTGTGAGCCCACGGTAAAAAATTGAGTATGAGTATTCGACACATTTATCAACTACTCGTTTGGATTATGGTGGCCAGACAATCGGAAAACAATGTTAAAGAGGACCTATTATGCATTTCCTTATTTTCTGTCATATATATATATTATTACAATGTTGCATATTCACACTAAATGTGGCCAAAGTTTCAAATAATGAGTTAAACATGTCTAAAAGTAACCCCTGTGAGCCAAAAGCTCAGACTTCAGACCGCTCTGAACGCTCCGTTTCCAACTTTTTTCAACCGCTGTGTCTATCTGATGTCAGACAGGCACGGATGTCCTTATATGGTATCTCTGCTTCAGGCACAGACCAGATGTTTATGTTTATGTCAACGTTGCTTAGTAACACTAGGTTTACAGTTTGCCTTTGGAAGTTCTTCCAAAGACTTCCGGAACATGGCCGGCCAATCAGAAGAAAGTGGGCCTTTGGGGGGGGGGGGCCTTAAAGAGACAGGAGCTCAAACGGCTTGTTTCAGACAGAGGGTGAACTGAGGGGCTGCATGAAGGGTCAGTATAAGATGAATTAGGACTTTTTTGAACTGTGAATCATGCAAAGCTGCTCTAGTGATGTCACAAAATATAGAGCTGGAAATGAGCGTAATAGGTCCCCTTTGAGAACGTTTTTTGTGAGAAAATCAATAAGTTGGGGGTGACAATAATAGGCTGATGAAAAAGTGACACCGTTCCCTTGCCTGACGTTCTGCATCTGCAGATAGTGACCTCTGGATCAGCGCCCACTTAATCTAGATTTGTTCTGTGATCCATAGTGTTGTGCTGTTGGAACACCATCTTTCTGCATATCTAGTTAGCTGTGTAGCTATGTCATTGAATAAGTGTAGATGACATCAGAGTTGTAAAGTTGATTTACAGAAACAGTTCTCAAATTGACACATCATGGCTCAACCATCTGAACCAGCCAGAAAGACAATGCGATTGAACCAGACCCAAACAAACCTGAAACAGAACCACCTCAGTTAGAGCACAACGATGATAACCTACCGAAAAGTCAGGATGTACAGGACGACAACTCACCAGATACTGAGCATCACTGCCCCCAGTGGAAGACAAACAAGAAAGCGGGATGGAGATGAGATCCCAGGTCATATGGCAAATGTTAATTGGTCCGAGCATCAGCTACCAGCTACATTTTCATGCAGTGAAACTTGTACCCGGATGTAACACTTGCTACTAAGTAGGGCAAAACAAAACCTGTACCTGTACCTGTACCTGAATGAACTGAAGTAAAATTTAATGGCAGTTCTGTACCCTTATTTAACTCAAGACACTGGGCCTCATGCAAGAACTCTCTTACTTTTTCTCTGTTTTTCTTGTACAAGTGTTCACAAGTCGGATTCACCATTTAATTTGAGTCTCTTAACTGGGCAAACCTGTCGTAAATCTCTTGCGTTCAGCCGGGTGAATGTCAACTGTTCATGGGGAGGTGCACATTCGTGAGATTCGACCGTTGGCGTAATCGACGTCCCCAAAATAGTTTCAAAAGGTTTCATTCACAATAGTGTCACCAAAGAGTAAAACAAAGACTTTCACATAGCAGAGCTTCAAGTCTTGCTGTCGGAAATTAGCAAACAAATGATCATAGTAGTGCTTTTAGGATATTTGAAAAAAAGAAAAGAGGAAGGAATGGTTTGACGTGACGTCTTTCTCAGTTCGAGAAGATTGGTGAATGTGACAAATGCTCTTAAATCACTTGTACGCGCCACTTAAAAAGGAATCTGTTCTCACGACTGGTTCTTGAATGAGGCCTATCATATTGTATCGTATAGCATTTGTGTTGGTGGTTATTTGGAAAGTGCAGAACACGAAAAAAAAAAACGATTCCTGCGAGGTCCTGGCACGCAGGTACAGAGATCAGGAGAAAGACGAGAGAGGCAGTTGTAAAATAAATTAAGATTTTAAAATATGAGTGTAAGTGTGTGTGTGTGTGTGTGTGTGTTGCTTCTAAGTGTCATCAAGGCTTCATCCATGAAATTGCTGCTTGAATTGTTGAAACGCTATTACGGAACATTACAGTGAGCCGTAACAAAATACAGCCACCCCGACTAAATGATCCCTTTGTATGCATGTGTGTGTCACACCATTGTCTCGTTGTTGTTACTCCCTAGTTCAAATATTGGACTGGTCTAATTAGCAGGCTCACCACACTCTATTGATCTATGGATCACTGTCTGACGAGAGCCTTGAGGGGCAACAATGATGCAATAAGGGGCAACATGAATGTAGACCTCTATGATATAACAAGTGCTCACCATAACCTGCAGGCTAAACATTTCATATTATACAAGGCTTGCTGAGGTAGTGCTCCCATCTAATCTGTAAGTATAATTTTTAGCAGTTTGAAATCTTAACTTTTCTCCGAAGAAATTGACTCGTAGGTTGCTTTTGGGTTGCATTTTAAAATCAAGGATGAGACGGAATTTGTCCTCGGTGAAAGGCGAATGCATGTTTATGAACGTCCCGCCGCCGCCGCGTCAGCAAGTAAGCACAAGCTCTGTCGCGTGACGATCTCCGAATTTCGGGGGTGCGTCGATGGCCTGCAGGAGAGAGCTGAAAGAAAAGCAAGGAGGAGCAGATGGGCGGCGGAGTGCATGTCAGCAGAGGTGAGAGTTTAGAGATGAGTGATTAAGCACCTGTCAGTCAGGGTGCGCTTGCATCAGGGCCCCAAGGCCGTGCGGATAAACGGACTGTAAATTACAACCCCCCCCCCCCCCCCCCCCCCCCGAAAATGACACAAAAGCGTTAAGCACGAGACGACAGGTGTTCGCTCGTGTCACCAATCATGCACAGTTTGAGAAAGAGGTTGAGCATCACCGGATGTTGATTGACGTAATTGTAGAAGAGCGGTTGGCGAGGAAATGGGACGGATTTTTGGCCCTGGGCTGAGATCAGTATGTGCACTAGACTCTATAATGTGCTGGGGGAGCTGCAAAGGGAGCTTTCAGAGTAATTAATGATCCCTGTTATTTCACCCACCAACAAAAATGAACACAACCCATCTGTTACAGGGAGTCTGTCTCGCCCGGGCACTGCTACACAAGAGGTGTATATATGCCTTCTTCAGGGAGAAAATGCCCAAATTTCCCTTTTCTCACTTAATTGCTTGGCAGACCCCTTTATTTTTCCAATCGATATACTGTATAAACGCAGAGGGTGGTTGGGGCTTTGAGTGCCAGTGAAGCCGCCTGTATTGACTGGTGTAAAGGAATACTTTGATGAAGAGGAAAACCAGTAGAATAGTTCATTTTTTTGTTATACGTAGAAAAAAAAAAAAAAGCCTCAATATCTCACACACTTCCCTGGTCCTCCATTTTGCGTCAATGTATATAAGAAGATCTAAGAACAGTACATATGACACATGTCCTGGAGTAACACAAAAACTGAAAAAGTTAATACAATTCTTTCCTTTGCTTGATTTCAACGCTTGATATGTTGACCTGTTAATCGGTTTGCACATGAGGCCTTATATTCACAGCATCTCCATATTTGAGCCAACAACAATAACAACAACAACAACAACAACAACAACACAACAGTGGCACTTGAATAGATTAGCAGACATTTTTAACTTGTGAAAC
This sequence comes from Enoplosus armatus, assembly GCF_043641665.1. NCBI lineage: Eukaryota > Metazoa > Chordata > Actinopteri > Centrarchiformes > Enoplosidae > Enoplosus > Enoplosus armatus. Next base: position 19,247,258 of record NC_092199.1, read on the forward strand.
ACAGGTGTAACGTACAACGTGATTAATTGCTGCATTGCAATAATTCCTGAAATTGAAATTGTGCTTTTCCCGCTATAACAAGATGTCTGCTATAAAAAAAAAAAGGGGAGGGGGGGGGGCAATGAGTAATTAATTCATTTGGGAACAATGTAGACACAATAAGGATTCATCATCAATACTTTTTTTGTTTTTATGTTTGTGATAAAACCACTGAGATGTGGCACACCTGTGACATAAGAACACAGAAGTTGAAACGAGCTATCAATTAGAAAACTCGCCCAACGATGTCTCCATGGCTACGTAGCAACATCTACGATATCTAAAGTGTGCCAGTATTAGCTAATTAATTAACACTAGCCCCCATAAGCCATTGCTTATACCAGACCAAGTAATGTTGCAGCAGTGAAAATATGTGGGAGATTAGAGCACGAGAGCAGCACAAGTCTATTTAGCCTAGTCACCATCAGCACAGCGGTATTTTGCATCATGTTTATTCAGTGATTCGCCTGGACTCAGATCAGTGACCTTGTCTGTCGCTAACCAGCAACAGTTTTGGCTTCGGTCAGTGTTCCTTACAGGGTATGCAAATGTTATCATAATAATAATAATAATAACAATAGTAATAAAACACACAGTATGTCTCATTTGTAATGCATACGGATTTCACACACTGCTGTAAGCTGTTTCAACATTATAGAGAATGTTTTATGTCAGAAATGCATACGAGTAAAAACAAACTTTGATATTGCTTGTTTACAGAAAACCCAATACAATGCAACACTAAGGCCCCGACAACAATGAATTCAACAATGGATGTGGCCATAAAGCATAGGTCCTCGCAGCCCAGTTTCCCCCAGGGAGCGCTCCGTATGACAAACGACAACAAGGCCATGCTAGTCGGCATCGCTGCCGTCCCAGAGTTCAGCCTGTGCCGAAATTGAGGCCGGCTCTACTTTTAATAACAAAGTCTGCATCTTCGCTTACTCTCTCCCTCTCCCGGTGGACCAAGGGGAAAATTGGATTTCACTCTTGTCTTTAAGAGGCTGATATTATCTCTTTTGGGGGAGGAAATCATGTTTTAATAATTAAAAACGATTTTGAAAATGACCAATTATGCTCCTTTTCAGCTGTAAATGAACGCCTGTTCCCTGGCTCCTGGCGTTGTTGGAGGGAGTATGCCTCCCTGGAGAGTTACGTGTTTTAATCACTTAAAGAAGCCCCCCCCTCCCCCCCTTGCTCTTGTCTCTCTGCCCAGTCCCTCTCCATTAAGCTGAAATTATGAAGCTGTCCATTTTTGCGAAGATGAAAAGATTCTTGTCTCTATTTTATGGTTCATGCAGATAAAACAAAAACAGGGCAGAGGTTTCCCTGTTCAGTGAGTTGAAAAATGACTGTCTTCTACTTCTCAAGCTTTTTCCGAGCATTCCTGCATGAAAGCGGAATTGCTCAGACACATTCTCTTGGATAATCCCTTTTATGATGTAACCCACAAGTGTCTTTGGTCATTGATGTCATATTCCTGTATTGCCATGGAAACAAATTAAGCGATTTGAATGGTCAAATACAAGATGCGTGTTGTTTTGAGCCGCGGAACCAGACATTTTAGTGCATATCTGTCGCTCAGATCGAAATGGAAATCTTTTGGTTGCTCAGACTAAAGAGAAGATTGGTCGTGCAGCCCATTATCCATTGATAACAACAAAATATGATTAGCTGTACAAGTTGTTGTAAGTCCACTTACAGTAACTCTTGAATCGAATATTTCTTTGGTTAACATGACAAGTGTTCTTCTTTGTCGACTGAAAATAACAATTCACTCTGATTATTGTGCTATTAGCCTGAACATAGACAATTAAATGTTTAGATTTCACTGATATTCATCCACAGGTTGTTAAAGAGAAGATGGCATGATCTCCTTGTGGTATTTATTCACTCAGCTTTCCTCTCCCTCCCCCTGGGTTTCCCTGAATCATACTAAACAAGGTCTTGCTTTGGCAAAGCCTTTAGCAAAATATCTACTTCCCTCTACTGCCGTGGAAACAAAGTGTGTATCTCTCCCCTTGGATGTGGTGAACCACCAGATCCCCTTGAAGGGTTGGGTGTTCCAGTCTCTCCACTCTCTTTGTTTACATTGTACTTGACAGGTCATTCCTACCAGATGACAAGGATACCACACAGCCTGGCAACAGGGATACCGCAAGGCTCAGATCTGGGCCCTCTGCTCTTCTCCCTCCACAAAAGGCAGATCTCACTATTGCACATGCAAATATTGCAGCGGTAGACCTGCTCCTGTAGATACCTTCTACACGACATCAGGAGGATCTCGCCTTTCCTCACTAGGGAGCAAACCCAGGTGCTCATCCAGGCACACAACATCTCCCACCTTGACCACTGCAACTCCCCTGCAACATTAAACAGATGCGACTCGTCCAGAATGCTGCTACCCATGAGGTGTCCAAGATTTCCCCACACCACTTTGCTCCCTGCTGCAGCTCACATCCAGCTCAAGATTCTGGTTCTACCATACCGGACAGTGAAGTAATGCCTTCCTACCTCCCAGCCATGGTCAAACTCTACACTCTGGCATGACCATTGCTGTCTTCTGCCTCTGAATGATAGACCACCCTTTCACCTCTGAGGACCATGTGGTTGCTCAGGGGTGCAATAAACTCCCCACTAAAGTCAGAGTCCCTGCCCGTTTCCTCCGTAGGCTGAAAACCCATGTCTTCAGACAACACCTTGACAACCGATGCTAGCACTTACTGATGTCTCTAACAAAAAGCACTTCTACTATAGCATTGAACGTGCTTAAAGTTTAATGAGGAGGGAAGCACCTACACTTTTTGATGACATCTAGCTCTTGTTCCTTTGGAGGTTGAATGGTAAATTGTTTGGGACTATGAACTATATTTTTGATGTGTAAAATCACTGAATGTTTCAGGAAATATTTGTCTAATCTAATAAATGTATCCAGTTCTGAGAATTCTATGCCTTTTCAGAGCTTCAGAAATACTGACCTCTATTTCTCTCTCTCTCAAATGTCCCAATTTCCATCAATTCTAGACACTTCACATGTCATGTAAAATGTGTTTCTTTTAGCACATCTGATCAACACACACACACACACACACACACACACACACACACACACACACAGAGGTAATCTGCCTCCCACTGCCGACCTCTGGCCTCGATTCAAGTCTCAGCACCACTGCTTTCCCTTTCTTCCTGCCTCAGTGTTGAAAAGCTGAGGCAGAAATAATGTCAGGGAAGGTATCTGGAATCTGTAATTCTGGAAATGATATGTGCCTGAAATCAGTTGTGTGAACATTCAGTGTTAATTTAGAATTTTACTGTGTGTGTGTGTGTGTGTGTGTGTTCCCTACCTGCAACATACTTCTTTTCACTTCTTTTATCTACAAATAGAGACCAGAGATGTCACTCACTCTGTATGTACACTTTGTTGTTTTTGGATCTGTTGTACGGCTGGAAAGCAGAGAGACGCACCGTTCAATTATAAGGCTTCTTATGCAAGATCTCTGTTGGGCTGTGCAACATAACTGCCTGTTTTAGTAGCTGGTCTACATCCAGTGATCAGAAAAAAAAAAGCTGCGAGATGCTTTGAAAAACAACACAAGAAATACAAAGTATTGTAGTTACCTTACATTACTCCAGTTTTAAGTGTAGAGTCCTCTAATTCATGAGTGCTTCAAGGGTTTAAAATGCTTGAAATGAACTAGTTTGTATGCCATATGAGGTGTTTATACCTGTTGTCAAAGGCGGGGTGAAAGGCCCTGACCTCATGGGCTCCTCTTGGCTGCATTCGACTCTCTCTCTCCACAAACTCTTTCTGCTGCGCGTCTTTGTGTAGCATTGACGAGATTAATTGTACAAATTAGGAAAACCGTGCACAGCAGAAACCTACAGCTAAGCTATCCTAATCATACTCATAGAACTGAGGTTACTCCTGGTAACTATTATTTTGTGTGTCCTTCGCCATTTTAACAGACTTTACTATTGGTTATTTAACTGATTACTAGTGGAGACACCTCCAGGGTTTACATATCGAAAACATTGTTACGACCCAGCTCGCTAAGGGAAGGGGAAGCAACGTAAAACAAGATGGATTTGGTAAAATAAGGTTATTTATTTTCAAGGAACTTGGATAATTGACATACTGAAAAAAATAGGCGAACTACAAAGGAAAAAGGGCCCATGGGTGCTGTTCAAATCAGATAGAAGTATAACCAAAAGAGGACTCTTAAAATAAGAGCTTAAGCTAACTTTACCTAAAAGAAACCATAAAGGAAATAAAACCTCACTACCTGATCTTACCTGATGCAAAAACCAAAAACCAGTCAAAAACTGCTCCCTTGGTCCAAGTGATTCTAAACAAGGACATTCTGAGTGTGTGTGCAGTAGTCAGTAGCTTAAACTACACCTGGCCCAGTCCCCAGGTAGCTACTTCTACTTCACGAAAGCTTGCACAACGCACAGGATGGACTATACCGGAAATGTTTTGAACCTTTCAGCCACATCTCGTTGTTCTTCAGCGGATGGAGTTTGTGCAGTTGTCACGGATATCGTTCAGTTGTTGTCATGTAACAATAAGTGATTATAAATCTCAGCCCTCCAACCCCATACACAACCACCTATTATCTCATGACTGACATTCCGTATTTAGGTCACGTGGTATTGACCAAACCATCTTCGTGACAACTCTATCCACTGATGAAGGTAGTGACATCATGCCTAGTAAATGGACCAACTACTAAAATGTGTCTGCTTTCATATGTCACATGCAATGTATTCTGAGAAAGTGCAGTCAAAGACAAATTTTCACTATGGCAGATTAAAAAAAAAAAGTTGTATAGTATTGTAAAACCTGTAAGGGATGTGGTGTACTTCAAGCTGGACCCGAATATGCAATAATGTACCCAGAAAAGGTGTTCAGGTTGCAGAGGTTCTCACCCTCTAAACACACTGTGCAAAGGGGGCTAAAGATGGCTTAGGACTATTAAATTGCTTTGAAAATACTGTATATAATCAAAGTATTTAGTGGAATCAGAAGTACCATTTTATAGGATCATGCTATCATGTGATCTGTTTCAGGGTGCAGATGTTCTCATTGGTTGACCAAAAGCAAAGACCATTATTGGGTGAACTACACAATATTTAGACAGTGAACTAAATAGGCTTGCTGTTGTCCAAGTCAACACTCAAGGTAGGTAGTTCATGGAATAAGATCGCATGGAAACCTTTGAATGAAAGCAGAATATTTGCATCCCATTGTGTACTGCTGTTTTCATTAAGTCACTACAACACAAAGACCTACAACCTACTTCCTCCTGCTGTGGTAATATTACTATCAAATTTCACTCTCTTATAAATTACACTTCCATTTGCTATTTTAGCATTTAAATTAGATTTCTACCTTTCACACATTCCCATCCACCCCTTGTCAGAGCACCACTACACACGACTCTTTTAAAGGAAAAAGAATCGCGGTCAAAGGAAGCACACAAGACAAGCTTTGCACTCTTTATTTTGCTTCCTTTGACTCAGGCAGCGTCGGAAGGCTTCCTTTCCTGTATATTAAAAATGAGAGCAAAGGGATAACATTTTCCCTGCCAATCCAAGTCCAAACATGCCACCGGTGGTGTAGTATTTGTCTGGTAGATTCCTAAATAAAGTGTGGCTCTGTCGATTCTTTCTCCATAGATGAAACCCCCCCCCCCCCCCAAAAAAAAGCAGCCAAAGCATAGAGCTTCGGACAAAAAGAGAATAGAAAAAAGAAAAACAAACAAACTGCTGGTTGGTCCACCACTTTGTTCCAGACAAAATGTCTCACAAACTATTGGATGGATTGCCATGAAATTTGGTAAAGACATTCGTGGCCCCCAGAGGATAAATATTACTGCTGTGAAATTTGGTACAAACATGTATGCCCCCCCCTCAAATGTAATGGTAATGTCATGTGATCACAGGTGATCCTCTGACTTTTCCTCTAGCACCATCATCAGGTCACCATTGTCGGTGCGAGCATGTTAGCATGCCGACGTTAGCATTTAGCTCCAAGCAGCGCTGTGAATGAGTCCAGCCTCGGACTGAGCTGCCAGCATGACTGTCGACTCCCTCAGCATTCAAATCTTCAAAGCTCCGCCTTCAAAAGGTGGAGCTTTGAAAGCTGTCAAAGGTGCCGAAGCCATAGTTTTTCCAAATCTTTCAAGAGAATTCGTTGCATGACGTGTGGATGCGATTTCACTTTATATTTGATCATTCTAAACCCTCCTTTTGAGCTGCAGTATCAGCCAGACAGACAGCTGACCCTGTCCTTTATTATACGATTCGATCAGTATTATAAATGCAAATGTTTTCTTGTCGTATTTATTATTATCATGTGTTTTAAATAAGCCCTGTTGGTCCTCAGTGATTATTTGCAATACTGCTTCACAGAATATACTGCACTCAATCAATCGAGTTTATGTGTCACTTGTAATCATATAAGGTACAATCACAGTGAAGGGTTATATACTGTGCTGTACATTAAGGAATACTTTGTACTGCCAACACACATTGTGCGTCTGTGCACTGTTTTATTAATGCGCGGTGCAACAAATGTCCTTAATCAAATTATGCTTGCCGGTGTGATGAATTATTAGGTGGTTGGGTTTTATTTATGGACACAGTGCGAGTAAATAAATACAAACCAGAGACTCTCAGCGTTGTTCTTAACTACTGTATCCCTGCATGTTTCCTCAGATTAAACCATGTGCAAAGAATCACAACGTGATTTGTATGGTTTTGTTTTTGCACTGCCTTGCTTTAAAAAAAAACCCATTTGTTTTGAAACAGGTAACTCTGCAGATCGTACACACAGGAATATTTTTTTCATGCCTCATTATTTGCACAACTGACGGATTACATCCTTTCTGGTAAATCAGAAACACACATGCGGACATTAGCTGCACTCATGTTCAAATGGCAGCCCGCGCCGGACCAAGGAAGCCTTTGTGACGGCCCCTGACATCACCGTAAGAGGCCTCACCTCCACCTTCCCCTTCAGACCCCCTGCCAAGACTCCCATTTCCTGCTCCGCTCTCGTAATCCACAATCGATAACTGACAAAATGTCAAACACATTTGTATCTGTATCCTCCCCCTCGGCAGGAACTCTATCTGCTGGTCGGACCTGTGTCAAGGCTGCCAGAGCTGCAATCTGTTCCACCACACTCCTGATAGAAATACCACTGACAGATGTGTGTTCGGGTTCAGGTTATTGTCCTCAAAGCAATCTCTTTTTTTTTTTTTAAATCTAATTAAGGCAAAACAGAGACCAAGCAGTTGATCAAACCACTAATTAAAAATAACTGATCTTCATTTGAACGCTATCTGAGTCTGGAGTCTCATATCTGAGAGCAGAGAATAATAGAAGGAGTCATTTACATACCTTCACTTCTTATTACTGTTGTGAGAATAGGTACTGAACTAATCGAAGTGGGAAGAATTGTCAGTTTGTAAGACACACTTAAATGCTAAAAGGGAAATGAATGTCTCACGACGCAGGAGGCAATTTGCTTCGTTAATATCAGTTCAGCAGGATACAGGAAATATACACTAACTGCAACAAAGTTTGACTTTCCCAAACGTATTAACAACCACGGTAAATTACTGTAGATAGTCAGGTGGTGCTGCTAAGGCAAGTCGCAGCATGGTAACTATGCATTATGAGTAAGATAAATATAGAAGAATAAAGGAAATGACTCTATTCAGACATGCACTACATGAGGCAGTTTTACATATTGGTCTCATAATAATCAATAATTTGTACAGATGTCTATCATGAATTTTATTGATTTTGTTGACGTATTTTTCCGAGTGAAATGTCTCAACAACTATTGGATGAATAGCCATGATTTCTTTTTCTTTTTTTTTTTACACATTCATGTCAAGGTGAATTTAATCACCAATCAATTAAATCAATGATCCTCTGACTTTTCATCTGGCAACATCAGCACGCCAAAATATTGATTCGTGCAAAACTTTCGTTCAGGACTAAATACTTGCGAAACTAAATGAAATTCCCGTCAGCCTCAGCTGTATTACCAAATGTTAGCATGCGAACATTGCTAAACTAAGATGGTTAACGTTGAAAAAAATCAATTACACAACATTTAGGCCTCATTTCCACCTGGTATTAACATGTCTGTATTGATAGGTCCCACCCTTAGAACAAAAACCCAACTGACCCAATCAACCACAGTGAGACACCTTTAAAACAACCATAGATATGAGCTTTATTACATAAATACATACATAACGACCAAGACACTGAATAAGGCTGAGAGGCAGCAAGCCTAGCCGTCCCACGTCAGGAGCCGCTCTCTCTTCTGATGCTGGTTTGGGATCTTTTAAGCCCCTGATGTCCAGGCCAGGTGCGCCTCATTGACGAACATCTGGGCAGAGCAAGAGAGGGCAGAAGAGGAAACAGGGAAACAGGCACACAGCCATGACAGTATCTAGACACATTATCTGTATATATTAACAAGCCTCTGCATTCCGAGATCTCCGAGATGTCGGCAAACATGGCACGTCCCAGGTCAAGGGAAGCAATGCCAATCTGTTTTCGCTAGGGAAGACTTGCTGCTGCTGCTGCTTGTAGCTTTTTACCAGCTTGAGCTAGCAGGAACTTCCCTTATCCACCGAAGATATCCAGATACAGATCACATGTTAATACCAGGTGTAAATGGGGCCTATATTTTTGAGGAAATTGGGTGTGGAAATAGTTAGGATAATGGTCAGTGACTGCATTTATTTTGGAATTCTTGGTTCCAGTACATCAGATATTTAGGTGCATGTGGCATTATTTCAACTCTGTTTAGTGTGGTTGAAAATTGTGGGCTAAGATGTCATCTTAGCGGACTCTGGGACAATCACTGCCCACGGCATCTTGACCAGCCAGCAAGACCAGCCACAGGGAAAAGAGCTAAGCTAACCCCGCTTGGACCTAGGGTTTCTCCACCACCCATCCAACTCCTGGCTAATGTCGGGTGTAGGAAAATGGAATAGACCAAATGGGACTCAGCAACGGGACATCAGGGACTGAGACCTGGCTCCACCACCACATCCAAGGATCAAGCTATTGCACTCCACGGACAGGCCATGTTCCGTGCCAACAGGACACAAGATCCGGCAAGATGATCAATGATGCTTTTGTGCCCAAATGTACTGTTGTCACGTTTCTGTAAGATTTCTATGACTAAATAAGAGCTTTAGTCATTTTGTAAGAAACGGACATGGATTGCTAACATTGTGTAACCAGAAGGCTACTAGTTAGTCATTATTCCAACCAAGCCAGGCAAAAACGACTTCATATCCAAATCACACGTGGGACTCAATGACCTCAATATTTGCAAAACTCCGGGCTCGATGTGAGCTCAACAGTTGTGCTTCTTTCTGTAAGTTCGAACGCCTTCCTCTTCGTCTCAGCTGCCTCTAATGTACATTGCTCCGTCAAAGAGGAGGCACAAAATCAATCCCTTTGCTTTCTATTTGTGCGTTGCAGAACCACCCTGCTTCCAATCAATACCCATTCAGGCTGGATGACAAAGGTAACAGGTGTGTGTGTGTGTGTGTGTGTGTTTTCAGGTTGTTATGCACTGAAGAGAGCTTCCTTTTCAACAAACAACAGTGGTCCTGTGTGTGTGTGTGAGTGTATGTGGGTGGGTGTGTGTGCGTTCCTGACCAGACCTGCTTGGGATGCTTTGGGGAAAGATTTCAACACACTGTGTGTAAAGACAAACATCCTACATGTGCCTACAGTAGATAACCAGGCTTGAGTCATAGTTAATGCACACACATTTCAACTTCATTTACTCTGTGAAACATGGTTTGGTTTGGTGTGTGGGTTTACCTGTCCACCAGATGTCCTTCAGACGGTCCTTTATTCCCATCTGCCCTGCAATCTCTTTGCTTTCGAGCCAAATAATCTGCTGCTGTAAATAATCCCTCCAGCACTAAATGTGGATTGATCGACGTCCCTTGATAACAAAGCGTGCTACGAGTGGCACGCAAACAGCCAATCATTTAGCAGGTGTGTTGCTCAGTTGCGCCATCGACACGTGACGCGAAACAGAAGTGGAGTGAGAAAAAATGAGTGCGGACGGTGAGGGGATTGTCAATAAAGGACAGGTCAGCTTGCGGGTACGGCAAATTCAAAGTAAGGCGGTTAAATTTAAAATCAAGTGGTTCGATTCAACCTTTTTTTTTCTCTGACTCTGGTCATTAAGAGTGATCAATAATTATCGATATCGACTGAAATGAAACACGTCATTAACAATGTGACAATGTTAACACACTCATATTTAGCATGTTCACCGTCTTAGTTTAGCATTTCAAGTGTGCTAACATTTGCTAGCAGTAAACACAAAGCACTGCTGAGGCTGATGGGGATGTCATTAGTTTTAGAGGTATCTGGTCATAAACCAAAGTATTCCTGATGGTGGCACTAATGGGAAAGCCTGTGAATACTGGGCCATCCGGTATTCCTGGGGGTCTCATTCATAACCGTTGTGTACGCATAAAACAGGGCCTGAAGGAGGCGTAAAAGTTGCGATCCATAATGTTGAACACCGGTAAGTAAAAACTCCCACGGGTGTGAACATTTTGGAGACGGGGGAAATTGGCGAGGCAGGTGGGGAGGTGGTGAATCAAAGCCAGATTTGTCCGCTCCATATTTCAAGACCCCCCTCCCCGAAACCGGAACAGAGGAGAGTGCCGGACTGTACAGGAACTAACTGATGAAGTTCATCATCGTCGGTTGTAGAAATAAAAGACTACATCAAATTACAGCATTGCAGAATAGAGCGACAGCGGTTCCTAATAATATCTTCTAATACTGCGAATATCATCAAGTACGATTTGAGTTGTAGTAGTAGTTTTTGTGTGTAGAGCGGGGGTGCACACACTTTTTCAGCATGCGAGCTACTTATAAAATGACCAAGTCAAAATGATCGACCTACTATAAAAATGCAAAACATATGCGTGGTGACCCATGTGTCAGAAAAGATCAGATGTCAGACTGGCTGCCCTGTGTGTCAATCAAGTGACAAATTTCATAGTGAAGATGGATGACAGGCTGACGTCTATTTTTTTCTAATGCCATGCGATCCACCCACACTACCTTTGCGATCGACCGGTAGATCGCGATCGACGCATTGGGCACCCCTGGTGTAGAGCCTTCTCACGCGCTGCTTTGCATTGACCATTTTCGGCTTTTGTGCGTACGTACACTTTTAGTACGGATCCTACGCACCGTTTTATAAATGAGAACCCTGGTCATACCGTTGGAGTCACTACTATCAGAGGATCCACTTGAGGAGGCAAAATCGTTCTGCGTCGAGTTCAACTTCGACAATGCGGATTTTGCGCCGCTGACCAACAGCAAGCCATCTTGACAGTGCTGACCTTGGAGGAAGCTACCGTAGCTTGCTAGCTGTCTCGCACTATCCGCTTTTCGGGAAAAGTAGTGAGAAAATATAGAGAAACTGGCCGGCTAGCAAGTTAAGTTTTGGCTTGCCAGCTGCAGCAAGTAGCCCCGCGAGCAACCACTATGTCAAGCTTCCAGACCCACATGTTTCGCGTCGACAAGCCATGTGCGGATGGGATAGCTGCCAGCCAGCTGGCTGTTCTGAGCTGGCGGGAAACATACTGCCTCATAGAGCCTTCAGGTGCCTCTCTCTAGTTTCCTCCTATTCTGCTCTCCCTATAGGAAAATGCTCCCTGCTTGTCTCTCATGTCTCCCTCTTCACAGATACCGTGTGAGCTGTCTATCCATGCCCACAGGGGTGGGGGGGGGGGGGTCTTGCGTGGACTGCCCAGAGCCTGAACTTCGACTTCAGTCCCTGAATTGCATCTACATCACTCTTTAGACTTGGGAGACTGAGTTGATGCAAGACTGCCAAAGCAACAATGTAATGCACTCCATCTGACACTCCATATCTCTGCCTCTCAACTTTATCATTTTTTTTATTTATTTATTTATTTATTACTGACTGCCAGAGGGGCTCTTCTATCTTGATTTTCAACCAAGCGCGCATCATGGACAATTTTCAATATTTGGAGTATATTTGATCAAAGCCAAGGGGGAAAACCATGGCACATGCATAACAAACTCTTCACGCACACTGGAATTCAATGAAGTCCAGAAAAGGCCTGGGGGGCACGTTTATCAATGTGTCCTGATGGCATGTTCAAAGCCGCACGGTGCCATGGAAACAGGGATGCAGGAGAGACACTTCGCCTTTTTTCCTGATCTCGGGGTTTGGTATATCATATTTCATATTTCATCATCTTAAAATTTGCCTTCAGTAACTGCAGGCTGCAACTGTTTAAGGGCACGGGGTGTGACAAGTTGAAATATAATAAATACAGCACTTTATAGCCTGTGTTATGGGTCCAAAGCACATTAAGTTCATGGTCTTTAATGTTAAAATCTGTAATGTTAAAAACAAGACTATACACTTATGATAGAGGATTGGGTAAAATGTAATATGTTTAAAAATGTTTAAAAATGTTAGAGAAGTTGTTTGTATTGCATTGTTCACTTTGTTTCAGTGAGCTGTCAAACTGTTGATCTGTGATCAGCTAGATCGCCTCAATCTGAGATCCTAGGATCGATTGGTGTGGTCTCCGCCCACATACCTGGGGAAGTCGCGGTCTTTTCCTCATTACGGCGAAGTTATCGCTGAGGCAAAGATCGTCACTGCTTGTATTTATCTCCCCATTTTATTTAGGTATGTTGTCGGGTGTTAAACAGCGTTAAAATAACTTTGATTACCAGTTAACATGTTAAGAGTGTGTTTGTAATGTTGTGAGTAGATTTGTGTTTAGTTTTGTCAAGTTTAGTGGAAGATCTGAGTGAAGATTTAGCTTGTTAGCAAAGAGTAACTGGCCGCCGCGCCGAGTGCTGCCGCCATTTTGTGCCTACTGTGAATTCATGTATACACACATTTTATAGTAACTCTCTCAGATGTGGACATTTCATTTTAGGGATTCATGAGGAACCACTGTCTTGAGGCAAAACGTTGTAACTTTTGTTTCTTTTTAAAAATAGGTACTTTACTTTTAATCACAAGTATTGTACTCGCACTACATTTCAAGTCACGTCCTTGACAGAGTGAAAAGAATAATGATATGAATCCGAGAGCAATTTGTTGCTCGTGCGTGTGCTGTCCAGAGAGGTGACCCTCGCCTGTGTGATGTGTGATCGTGGGCTAGTCTATATTGTTAGTGTCAGGCTATTCACCCTCCACGGTGTCCATATGCTTTTTGTTACAATTGTCTGAGTTTTGTCGTTGCCTGTAGTATTTCCTGTTTTATTTTATTTTTTTTAACCTGCCCTCGTGTTTCTCCAGCCCCTGATTATCCACACCTGCATCCACTTACTTGCCCCCGGTCTTGCCCTCAGCCAACCCCGCTATACACTCCCCCTGGTTTCACTGCTCCCTTGCCATATTAGTCTTTGCTCTTCCTCGCGCGTTCATCACTTTCCAGCATTCCCTAGTGTTTTTGTCTTTCTGCTTTTTTTTTTCTTTTTGGACTCTGCCTAGTTTCTGGTTTTGTTTGCTGCCTGAGCTGGACTGATCTGGCTTAAAACTTTGCCCTTTAAAGCGCAAGAACAGCTTTCAACTGCAGTTTTGTAACATTTAAAAGACGGGTCTGTACTTTTAGACTAATTGTGTCCACCACTGCTGAAGACTTAACTTGCTCCAAAAGGTTGAAACATCTTTCTGTCGGAGGCCATTTCAGCTGCCAGAAAAGCAGCCAAACGTGTTGACATGCTCTTGTTGAGCTTAACAAATTGACAACGATTGGTAAACAACACAAGCCGTCACATCTCACCACCAATTTGACTCCTGCTTGAATAAAACATCGGACCACACACACACAAACACTCAAGTCCCTTCTTTTTCTTTTTCCTTTCTCTTTTTTTTTTTTTTGGCTTGCTTCTCTGCACCCAAAGCAATTTTTCAGTTCATGGTCCAATTTTTTAGTCAGTGGAGTGTGGCAGACGCGAGGACTAACATCAACACAAGATTGCGGAATGCATAACAGGCTTTGTTACAGTTCAGAGCTGTTTATGCCAATCTGCGTCTTGTAGGAAACGGAGAGGAAGCGCCTCCAGGCTACCGGGGGGGATAGTTAGGTAATGGGGTGTGATGTTTGTTTTACCATTTACCAGGCACAACAATTGAAAAGAGCATTTCTGTTTGCCGCGATGACCTTCTTTGGCTTCGGATCTTGTGTAAACGACTCGTGAAACGCTCATCTGCATGATTGTTCTGCGGAAAACGTATCCGAAACGTACAGTTGGCGCTTACTGTCTCTAGATGTGACTCAGGGACAGATGGTTCCTTCTTTTTTTTTATATCCTATTTATGGTCTTGTTTCAACTTCTCTTTGCTTTGCATGACACGAGCACACAAAATCTTGTCGGAGTCATTTCTATCGATTTACCCACTCAAACATTCAATTCCAAGCTATATTTGTCTTTTTTAAAAGCTGCTTTAATCAATAGCTACATATTGGACGATGGATCAAATAACTATTGATAATGTTGACAGGATTCGCTTGTGGTGACAAACCCACAGAGAATCACCACCATCTCTGCAGTTGCTCTACACTTTGTATTTTAGCCTATTTTGGTTCATTGTTTTGGTTTTACGGTCTGCAGCTTTACTGTGCTCTGTGATTATTTCCAGCGCTTTGATCGTCATCATGGGGCCCGTAAATGTTGGCGACTGTACTATTTTCACATTCCTGAAACGTCCATTAATGGTAACAAAGCGACCGTCTGGGTTTACAATAGTATTTTTATTTATAGGTATAGCAACACCTGTTTTTTTAAGATTTCTTTTTGGGAAATGTGCGGTTTATCCATTTAGTTCAGAGTTTTAGAGTTTAGTGTTTCTTATAAAAAAAAAAAAAACCCCGCTATAAAACGCTGGTGTTCATTCGAGTAACATCATTAAGGACTTTGGTACACTTTTGCCGATGAGCCAATGTCCTGGATGTTCCAACTGATAAACTTTTGAGTCATTTACAGGGTTCATACCGTAGACTGTATATAATGATGACAGCCAAACATCCCAAAACACCCCTGCAAATATAGGTCATAAACCTCACCCCCCCCGCCCCCCATGTTAGCGGATGGGAACTAAAAAAAAAAAAAAGTACACATCAAATACACTTTTCCCAAAGGTGGTTTCTGTCATGTTAGGTAGTTCTTACTTCCAGTGTTCATCTTTAGTTATCTAATGCTATTAAAACGGGGTGAAACGTCATGATTGACAGCCGCAATTGACCGGTATGCTCGCGTTGGGCGGGTGTACAGGCGGTACCTCGATCGCCGCTGCGCACTGCACCCTGGCTCCAAATGGCGTCACCAGCGCAAGATGGCGGCGGCCGCATCCAGAATATTTCGGCTTCATTTTTGTACAGTGGGGGAAAGTTTACTATCCCGCTGTGCAGTCCTCTGGGATGGACCTCCAATTCACATCATCAACATGGGGAATTTCTCTTTTGCCAAACATTTGCCCTACTGTGATGTGACACTTAGGCCTGCAACTGAAAGAGGCAAGTAATAAACACAACAACAACAACCATAAACATACTGCAAGTACAAAAATACATAGAGGTAGGGGGAGAGTTGGACGCGAGGTAGTAAAATAGTGAAGTGTGTGTGTGGTGAGTCAATGTAGTAGTTTAGAATATATGCAAATGTGGTTAAGCCAGAACAATGTCCACGTAATGAGATTTTTTTTTTCTCACGACTTTTCCAATGTTTCCAGTCCGTCTTACAAGCACAATAACCAGCTTGTGTATCTTTCCAGTCAGCCAGTTTTCACATTAGTAATGTTTTGAATGATGTTTTCTTCGCGCACACACACACACACACACACACACACACAGCAGCAGCACCACTCTCCATCAATGAGTACATGGAAGTTGCTCATTGCTGGGAAAAGGTTTTCCCAACAAGTAAGAGAAGCAACCAGAAAAACTTGGAAAAATATACTCTGCAGAATCGAGTCAAAAGAAATACAGCAAATATATTTTTTCAAACCAGTGGAAATCTGAAAAACATTTTTATTTTATTTTTTATAACATTTGTAATTTAGTTTTCTCAAATCCCCTTCAGCAATCAGGGCAGATGCACAGCACAGCACAGCAGCCCAGGAAGCTTTTGATGGACTGTCACTCGCAGACCGGTCTGAAAGTTGTTTGGAACTGATATAGGAAAAGGTGTTTTGGTTCATTGTTATGAAATGGTGCAGACAGCAGCATCGGAGCAGCGTGCGATATGTTCAGCATCGAAATGTGTGCTTGGAGAGTGTATTTTATGCTTAGATACTTGTTTCCTGTGAGAGCATCTCGGACCAATGTTTCTGTAATGATTGCTGTATTTGTGTACTGTGTCTTTTTCATTTTCCGACATGGAAGCCAACAGAGGTGTGTGTGTGTGTGTGTGGGGGGGGGGGGGGGGGGGGGGGGGGGGGTGTAGTAAACAGAAGTCACTCCAATCAATGCAATGCAGCATTCTTTTCTGGGACTATCTGGCTACGGTGCTGCTTTCTCCGACAGCATTTAAATAAACGTCTGTGTTTCCCCTATATGCACCTAGCAGTGGCGTTATATATGACCACAGCTGCTGATTTATTTATTTTTTACCAGAGGAGAGGACATCTTGGTACAAAGATAGTAGGTATTCCACAGGCACTGATTGCGTTCTTCTTCCAGGAAGCGGGCCTTAGGGTTAGGGTTATGACTATGCACGAGGGCCATGTGACACCTACCTCAAAGACATCTGACCCTCACAGAGATATAGAGCGCTGCAGGAAGAGTCCTAAAACCTGGAAATGAGTTAGCATTTTTGCACTTCGGGTTCCCTTGGCCTCAAAGTCAATGGGTTTTTTTTGAATGGGCTTTTGGTTAGATGCCTGAAATAAGGTCTGCGATTTTCACATTTTGTTCTAGTCAGTAGATGCCCCACACTAGTGAATTTTGAAGCTTTTACGTGTCTTAAAAAAATTCACTAACAATCTATCTATCTATTTAAGTTGGGAGCTTAATTCAATTCAATTTTATTTATGTAGCGCCAAATCAGAATAAAAGTCATCTAATGACACTTTACAAGTAGAGCAGGTCTGGACCGACTCTTTATGATGTTATTACAGAGACCCAACAGTTCCCACCATGAGCAAGTCCTTTGGAGACAGTGGCGAGGAACAACTTCCTTTTAAGAGGCAGAAACCTTGAGCAGAACCAGACTCTATGTGGGGGGTCATCTGCTTTGGAGAGAGAGACATAGAGACACAGAGAGACGGGAAGAGATGTCGAGCAGCACCAGCAGTAGCCATAGCAACTATAATTATAATAATGGAAATAGGACTGATAATAGCAGTTACAGCTGTAAGAATAACTGAGATATGATAATTTATAATATTAGCAATGACAACTTCAAGATATCTTACAGGGAAGATATAAAGTTAGTAACATGCATTGGAGGGACACGAATGTGTAAAGATGGAGGGGGAGAGGAGGAAAGCTCAGTGCATCATGGGAAGTCTCCCCAGCAGTCTAAGGCCTATAGCAGCATAACTAGGGGGGCTGGTCCAGGCAGGACCTGAGCCAGACCTAACTATAAGCTTTTAGTCGAGGGAACCGGGGCGATGCCAACTTCCAGGTTTGCCTACAAAAATACATCATCCCTGCAACGCTCTGTAAACTTCACATATTATTTGGATAGGAGTCCCTTAAAGAAGTTATTTTATTTTAAGTAAATTAACACTGTTTGGTCCATACAATACAACACAACAGTGTGCTGATGCGAGTTCATTCTGGAAAAAAGGACAGTCTCAAATGAATAACTGGAAGAATGAAGGACAGCGAGCTAGCCGCTAGCTAAAACTCAGTGGATGTAAACGGTCACCCAGTGGGTGACATGGGTCACACACAAACCAATAGCCTTTTGTTTGTCAAATCACGTTTGAATCTTTTTTTCCACAAGCGCTTCACCTCCGCTGCCGCAACTCCACCCTAGAGGAAACGTCGTAATATTCATTGTATTTTGGCTTTCCTCGCCCGACCGACAGTTTCTCAGTTGACTTGAAGAACTGAGAGTTCCATATTAAATGCAATAAAGAGCACATAACGTCATTCGTAATGAAGTTCTGACGGAAAAGAGCCTTCCTCCCGTCTTCCAGTTAATCTGCCAATACATTAAGTCAACTGAGCTGATCTCGAGCGACGTAATTGCATCCCTCGCTGGCTGTTTGCGCGATTCATAATTGGGAAAAACGAGAGTTACGCAGATTGGAAGGCGCCTCTCGCCGCGCAACCCGCTGACTCAGTACCATCCGAAGCGCTCAGTGACATGACTAATTTGCAAAGTCAGTCGACCAAGGAATCTTTTTGGCCTCAGCCTTTCATAAGGCCATACCGAGCTCGTGTGAGAGCAATAGATGGGGGGGGAAAAAAAAAAAAAAAAAACCAACATAATAAAAGATAAATGTGAGGGAAAGAGCAGGGTGTTTGACAGGAAGGTAATTATACGGGGGAACAAATGACACCCGTAATCAGCTTGTTAACGCAAAAGGGATTTTAAAAACGGCCCACGTTTGAATTTTCAGTAACAGCCCTTTGACATTTTAAAAACAGTGATTTGCCGGCGTGACCGAACGAGAAAGGGGGATATCAGCAGTTCTGTGTGTGCATGCAGAATTAGATGGCTGGCGGGTACCCCCACAGGAGTGTGTTCACATACTGCAGAGCATCGGCACGCATGTACTGTACATTCTTCTTTTCTTTCTTTCTTGAAGAAACAACAGCAGCGGCGCAGCTACAGCCTTCAAAACAACGAATGAATCATTCAGATGCATCAAACATCAGCCTGTTGCTGTGTGTGTGTGTGTGTGTGTGTGTGTGTGTGTGTGCGAGCTGGATCTCCGAGCCGAGAAGCTTAAATAATACAGTCTCTGGATTTTCCCCAGCACAGCCTGACCGGTGAACACGGGCTTGTTTATCCGGGCGAACATTCTAAGATTAATTGCAACCAGGGTCCCGACACACGGTTACAGCAACTAGCTGCAGACGGGAAAGTTAGCGGGGTCGTGATCGTCTTCACGTGAGAGCGGCGCCCCTGCAATCACAATGCCTCGGTGCCACAGAGCCACGCACGAAACTGGAAGGATTGTCTTCCTTTTTTTTTTATATTTTTATTCTCTTTCCCGGGTTTCTGCGAAGAGCTATTAAACCGCTGTCATTGGCGTAAATGGAGTTGACGCACTGCCGCGCTTCTCCTTTTGTATAAATGTGGTTATGCGCCATACATCTCGCTGTAATGGCATCGAAGATCCTTCCATAAAAGATCATCCATTTGATTTATTCATTTACAAGCTGTTGTTTTTTTTGGGACAGGGACCACGTATGATAAACATACATTTCAATACTTGACTCAAAAAACATCATCCGTGTCTGCATGTAAAGAATGAAGCAAGTCTCTCCCCACGAAGGTCTTGTGCTCTTACACATGTAAGAATACATTATTAAAAATTAACTTGTGTTTTTTTTTTTTTCTCCATAACAAAGTCCTTCCCCATCCCACCCCCGCGGTGCTTTCATGTTCTGTACATTGTGTGCTGTTGGGTTTTCCCCTCCCATCTATACTGTCTTTGATCGTGATTGAATAAAGATAACATACAGCCACATTTGCGTGCAAAGGTGATGCTTTCCCTTCGCTCACTCTGCACTACATGTACAATGTTACTTGTTTGAGGCGGTCCCCCCCCGCAGGAACACCGAAAAGACGGTATGAATTATAAACTGGCTGCGCTTGCTTTTTCATTTTGAGACAATTGCCATAAATAACCAACCTCCATATGAGTGATTCCTATTTGCCCTTTGCTATGGTTAAGGTTTGGTTGTCTCTAAGCATAAAAGGCACTTGGTAGCAGCTGGCAGATGATCACGGCAGAGGTTGAAAGAAGCTATTTTGGTGGTGGTGAAGGTTAGAGAAGGGTTTGGATGGTTATAAGAAAACAATGTTGGCGGGAATCAGAATAGAAAGCGCTGCCTCCTGTGTCCATGACAATGCAGAGAACTTTTATGGACTTTTGTTGCGCTGTAAAAGCCTGTACAATTTGCTAAAGGAGACCTAATGCGTCACTTCGATCGAGGTCCAGTTCCCCTCTTCATTGTAAGCTTTATTGAATGTTCCTAATCCACCATAAAGCAAGACTTCTAGTATCTACTGCAATGATATATTAATATATTATTATATATATTATATATATATGTATATATATACTGTATCACAACATAGATTATGGAGATGTAGTTGTG